>NC_138295.1:58960000-58995000 GCF_965601325.2 Salmo salar
TTGGATTTAGGATTTTATTAGTGTTCACTGGATTTATAACTATTATTTTCCAGACTAAATGTCATTATGAGAGCTAATAGCAAACATATTTTGGAAAATTACAATATCTCAAAATTTCAAAGCACAATAATTAGATTACAAAAATAACATCTTTCAAATGCCTAAATAGTGCAAAGTGTGTCAATCTATTACCCAAGTCTCCCTAAACAGCAGTCTAGTTGCTTGACTAGACACCACGGCAATGTCAGATGCAGCACTAATTGAAAAGTTAATTATCTTTTCTAAGCCATCAGCTGTCATTTCGGCAGATCAAATTCTAGCACAGCCTCTCGGGGCCAACTTTATTTTCTTCTTAATGGCTCGGGGCCTTCCATTTAGCTGTGTGGGAACATTTGGTCATTGAAAGTACCATTTATACAGCATTGTTTAATTAAAGTCAAATTAAGAGAACTGTATGCAGAATTTAATTTCTTGTATAAATGATTGTCTAAAAAACTGTGTGCAACTTAGATCATCAAACTTTTCATTATCTTTCCCATCTCTCGAGGTGTCTATGCTGTTTCGCTGACGCCTCTCTGCATCTTGTTGACGGCTCCCGAAACATAAATGAGAGGAAATCACCCACAATGCACTGCATATCTCTTCAATGAATTCGTTTTTTTGCAATACCTTTTCCAAAACACAGAGTGAGATAGGTTGTGAGAACTTGTTTATCTAATTTCCTCGTCAAAAATGTAGCCCTGCATTGTATCACTACAAAGGAGGTTTAAGTTTAGAGAAGATAACTGTCACTAAAGTGTTGAAATCAATGGCTATTTGAAATTCCAGAGGATTTAGGTTTACAATCCATTTAAGTAAGTAAGGATTAAGCCATCATGATTACAAGGGTACAGCAAAATGCGTTCTGCCAAAGTTTGAGAGTGGCTTAGACCCATAAATGCATTATTGAAATCTCATTACAGTGCATTGTGCATTGTGTACAATATAAACTCACGGACTATTTCCTGTTCTTATGGTTCACATCATGACTTTAGAAATGACTTGCATTGGTGCTGAAGTAAAATATAAATATTCCATTCCACATGTTGTCTTGAGACAAATGTTTTTGTGTACCACCTTGCCTTCCGTAATCACATTCCTTCTGAGGGTCAGCATCAGTGTAATTGATTCTGCTTCATCTTATTCCATTTGTTATTAGGGCCACATCGCTCTCCATGGGAACGCCTAATTGGTCTTCCCAGGTGGCCACTTGGAGAAACAGACAGAGGCAGTCTAACAGTCACTCTCCGTGTCCAGTGGGAGAGCAGCTGATAAAAAATGTGCTTCATCTTACAACTATAGGATTCTGCCTGTGTTGCGCTCATACTAAGGTATCTCGCTCAAATGAATTGTGTTTTTTGTTTGTTTTGAGATTTGCATTTGTGTCAATCAATGTTCCCTCAAATTCTTTCAGCGCTGAGTAAATTTCTTCTGTGCAACTTCCAGCTCGCGTTTACTGTGAACACTGAGGCTGTACCCGCTTTAAATGACAGTTTTAACAGTTACCAAGTAGGCTACTGTGGCTATTTGATCATAATGTAGGTCAACCAGAGTGGCCTAACATCAAAACAATGGAGAATATGCATCTCATAATAACATGGAAACAGCTGTTCTATCATTCAGCCTACAGTAGCAGCCAATGTGTGCAGTTCAGTGTAGGCCTACATTCCATGAGACTTCTGAAAAAAAACATACAGGGCTTGATATTAACATGTTTATCCACTTGTCCTTCAGACAAGGAGGTGACTGAAAATGTTGTTGTGTTGTTTGATGCAAGAAATCACTTTACAAAGTAAAATGCATTATTATTCCCATACCGTTATTACAGAGAATCAGACAAATTATGTTAGCTACCCTCTGCCTGTTGGCTACTTAGCTTATCCATGCATTTCTCAAAATACAACACTGCCCTTTTATGATGTAAAATCTCTTTACCTGACTCACTTTTCAAAGTTTTGTACTCTTGTAGGAAGCAATCACTCCCCTGTTGCTGACTACAAATGATCTATAAGTGGGATAGTAACTCACTAACTAGCAAAGGATATTAACAAAATAATATAGGTCTAATGCAGCTCTGGTTGAGTTGTGCAATAGAATCCTACTCCAATGTGTTCTGCCTACAACAAAATTTCTTGCATCGTTTTGCATGCTGAGTCTTGCATAGTTCATTTTGTTTCTGTATGTTGCATTTCAAGTGGATAATAATGCGTTGATTCGATCACAATTGCCACAGTAAAGGGAAACAGTTGATATAGTGTTAACTAACAGGGAAAGCTGAGTGAAGTTCAATCTCGTGCTTCGTTCAGCAGGCTTGTATTTCTTCTGCTTTCTTCTACAAGGCAGTGTGCAATTTGAGGAGATTGATGCTTGCGATCATGCCTTACTTTGTAAGGTAGATGGGTTATGACGATATGTGTACATTTATCATTTGCTATGTGTAGGCCTATGGAACACAGTGACATTTTCAGAAGGTCAGAGAGAGCAGCTTGCGAAACGTTTTCTAATATAACAGCCATTAAACTGTAACTGTTTTAAAATCTCCATTGGCATCATGGTGAAATCCCTGACGGGTTTCCTTCCTCTCCAACAACTGAGTTAGGAAGGACCCCTGTATCTTTGTAGTGACTGTGTGTATTGATACACCATCCAAAGTGTAATTAATAACTTCACGATGCTCAAAGGGATATTCAGACATTTTTACATTTTTACACATCTACCAATTAGTGCCCTTTGCGAGGCATTGAAAAACCTCCCTGATCTTCACTACTCAACTGAGGAACCTTACAGATAATTGTATGTGGAGGGTATAGAGATGTCATTCAAAAATAACGTTAACCACTATCATTGAACACGGAATGAGTTCAATGGGATTTGTTATGCACATATTTACTCCTGAACTTATTTAGGCTTGCCATAACAAAGTGTTTGAATACTTATTTACTCAAGACATTTCAGATTTACATTTTTTATTCATTTTAAACATTTTCTACAAACAAAATTCCACCTTGACATTATGGGGAATTGTGTGTAGATCAGTGACACAAAATCTCAATTTAATCTGTTTGAAATTCAGGCTGTAACACAACAAAATGTGTGAAAATGAAATGGGTGTTAATACTTTCTGAAGGCTCTGTCGGCTCGTATTACTTAGCCAGCTAGAAGGATGAAGTAATAAGCTAACGTTAAATGGGCCTTCCTCAACTGGAGCAAAAAAGAGGATACTAAGTTCTCATAATGACTTTGCTTTACAGAGAGTGGGCTACTGAGACAGACAGTGATGTGGCAGGCTGCAATCACTGTGGTATAATAAGAACCGGAGACTGCGTCCAAGATGCCCAATTGTTGTTTTCAAGGTAATCTGCTCACGTTCTCATACGCCGATTCATGGACCATGTATATCTGGGTTGAACAACATCACATGAGCCATAGCAATCAGTGAGCACAGGGAGCAGCGCGGGCAGCACCGGTCATCATGTCATCCAAAATCCTGGCAGACGTTGGATGAATATAACATTTGAATATCTTCGACTGTGAGTTATGAAGAAAAAACATAGGCCTCAGCGACTATTATTTGAATAATTAAATGGATGTTTTGTGGACAGAGGTGATGACTAATAAGTGTCTTATTAGGAATTTTCAAGTCTGACTTCTCTATGTGGCCGTCTATGGAAATTGTCTTTCTGGGCCGGGCGTCAGTTCAACTGCAGTACTGAAGCAAAACTATAGGAGCAATCGAAACCGTGCTTCTAGACCGGAAACCCTGGCTCCTTGGCTGCAATGCATGCAGGAGGAAGCAGAGGAGACAGAGAGAGAAAAAGCAAGCAGAGACAGATGTTAGTACAGTGGTTCCAAACGTGGGGTTGGGGCCCCATGTGGGGCCCCTAAGAAAATCTGGTCTAATCTTATCAAACAAGTCAGGAACAAAAAAAAAGAAGATATGTTTCAATATGCTATCTTCCCTGTAGGCCTACATTGAAATGCAATCAAACAATACAGTTCTAAAAATGTCATACGTTTTCATTTATATCGGTGGTTGTTCATCTTACCTCGATCACCCACTGGAGTTTATAGTTAACCCATTACCCACCTTTTGTTTTTACCACTACATCACTGATATTAGTACAGAATCATAAGTAATATTCTAATACATCATGTGAATGTGATAATACGATCATCTGTGTGCTCTGTTGATGTCTGTTTGGGTGTAGTTTTATTAAAACCTCCACCCCCCTCTTCCAGACCTCACTAAAACTCAATCCCTGCTTACAGCCCTATTTGCCATGATTACGTGCCACTTCCCTCAACTTCAATGTTGCCCAGGTAGCTACTGTTTGTCTGTCTGGTGCGTCGTGGAACATTGTTCTCTTAGCTCTTTATCTGCTTCCTGTCACAATTGTCCCAAAAATGTCCCCGGTAGTTAACTTACAATAACTAAGTAATAATAATAACAATAATACAAAACTTACACAATCAGTTCTCACTCCTCAAATATGTCATTACCTCTGCAAACGAAGCAGAGTGCAGTTGCTTGGTATCCATTTAACCTATCAGTCACGATCAATGACTGATCAGTGATCGTGCTACATAACTGGGGTTTTTCAAGTCTGGGTTAGGCTCTATTCATATAATCTCACAGTTTATTGATTATGGCAAATTTTACGGTAACTAGATTAACATTATATACTATCCAAATGTCAAAATGAACTCTGAAAATGACGCCCCACCACTTACAGCTCCTATGGTATGACTCAACATATGAATTGAACAAATACTTTGAACTTTCCCATGCTTTGTTGTGGCAGTAATTCTTTTCAGAACGCCCTCAATTTACCTGAAGTAATTCAACACAATTTTTCCAGTACTTTGCTAGACCACAAAAAAAGTCAAGGTACAAAGGCAAGTGATCTGAGAGAAACAGAGCCCCAAACGTTTCTGTTTTATCCTCACATGCCATTCTGTGTAAGATAGCATGGGTTTATTCCATGAAATCACATCAAACAACGTAAAATGAGAAGAGATAGCGACAGAGATTTGTACTTTAGGAAGTTGTTTTAGCAATAAAAAAAAGTACGTGTAACATGGGCATGTGAAAGCTTTTCAGTAGTATCTTTCTTCCCGACAATAAATATTGATTTGAAAATGAACGTACACATGTTTGGTGGATACAAGAAGAGCAAATTTTATTAAAATGCATCAGAGTTTAAAATGACAATAGTATAGTATAAAATGACAGTAGTATCTTTCTTCCCAACAATAAATATTGATTTGAAAATGAATGTACACATGTTTGGTGGATACAAGAAGAGCAAATTTTATTAAAATGCATCAGAGTTTAAAATGACAATAGTATAGTATAAAATGACAGTAGTATCTTTCTTCCCAACAATAAATATTGATTTGAAAATGAACGTACACATGTTTGGTGGATACAAGAAGAGCAAATTTTATTAAAATGCATCAGAGTTTAAAATGACAATAGTATAGTATAAAATGACAGTAGTATCTTTCTTCCCAACAATAAATATTGATTTGAAAATGAACGTACACATGTTTGGTGGATACAAGAAGAGCAAATTTTATTAAAATGCATCAGAGTTTAAAATGACAATAGTATAGTATAAAATGACAGTAGTATCTTTCTTCCCGACAATAAATATTGATTTGAAAATGAACGTACACATGTTTGGAGGATACAAGAACAGCAAATTCTATTAAAATGCATCAGAGTTTAAAATGACAATATCTGAATACAGAAATCACTGTGGGTCTCCCATGCCCAGCTTTAGCATCTCAGGGTTAAATAGTATTATCTGTTGTGATTAAGGAGTGTGTAAAGGATACCTGATCTACCACTGAGACAGCCATGGGTGTCAATAGGGCTAATTAGCTCATTACACCGCTATTTAACTGTGCCATAATCATTCCATGTCATCACTTAAGCCTTGGTAGATCATTGGGGCTCTGAGGGCTGAATACCCTGCAACCCCAGAAATGATTTGAAATATTTAATACTTTAGTTTGAGTGACTGGTTGAAAAGTTTGTTTGTATAGCTTTTATGGACTTATCTTTTTCCTTTCAGTGTTCCTTCTCCAGCAACGTACCCCCACAAAGAAAATCACCCCCCCAAAACAGTTATATGGGATGCTCATGGCTTTCTCTGTGAGTCTGTGGATTTTAAGGGCCACTTCTACACTCAGAATTCTCCTCTCTATGGACTGATAGCACACATTTAGGCAAAACAGACACAGAAACATTCGGCAGAAAAGTTCCAGTGCAGTCACATTGATGTATTTATCAAACCTTTTACTCCCCTCTCTTTTTGTCAACCTGCCACTTGTATAACTCCATTGATTCAATTCACCATGTTATCTTCTCATATCCCACATATTCCATAGGACAGTCATGCCTTCACTGACAGTCTCTAGTTGATGGGAAGGGGGGATGACTTCAGGGCCTGAGTGCTGGCAGGGTGTTGACCGTGCCTCTGCTCTCTGTGAAAGGAATGTGTTTGGTGTGGCATCAGCTCACTGCTGGCATCTAAGAGACGGGCTGCCAGTCCCCTATCAAATGCCACCGTCACACACACACACACACACACACACACACACACACACACACACACACACACACACACACACACACACACACACACACACACACACACACACACACACACACACACACCACACACACACACACACACACACACACACACACACACAAACATCGACCGTCACACTCGGCTCTCACCTTGTGCAGGGTAGTGATAGGCAGAGGAGGACGACCGAGGCTCCTTATCGACGCCAATCCAGATGAACCTAAAGACACGCTCCCCAATATCCCAGACTCACTCGCTCTGTATTTGGCCACCATTAGTCGTCTTTTAGCTTCAGCAGTCCTAAGGCTAGGGGGGCCCCACTGCCAAGGTGCTCTCGTGATTTGCTACGTCTCCCTGGGCTACAGGGCCTGTGGGCTTACTGGCCCATGGAGACTTAAGCCCCGGCCTCCCTGGGGCTCTCGACCAACTCAAGAGCTTGGCATGGGCTGAACCGCCCCACAGATCCTTCCCAGAGCAGTGGATGACTATAATATCCTTCCACCGAGGGCCATGTCAGTCACGTGTCATTTGAAAGGATGAAGGGAATGTGTTAACTGGAGCTGGCCTGCTGGAGAGAGGGAGTTCACCTGCCTTCACATCACATCCCTCTCTCATAGGGTTCCAGTCAATGATGGCTTAAAATGGACCCATACTTAACTGTAGAATAATTGCCATTTTAGTATTGAAGTGTTTAATGTACCCATGTCATTAGTGAGGCCTGGTTTAGATTATAGTACAACTTGCTTAGTTGACAGTGAAAGTCACATTACCAAATACAATGGAAAGCAAGTGTTAGTTTTACAGTATATCAATTATGTCAATTTTGCCTCTATTCTAAATGTACTCACTAAATCAAAGGTAGTTATCAACATTGCATTTTCTTCATTGTCTGTCTATTGCAGTAGCAACAGCTTTCTCCTTTATGAGACTTATTATCCTTATAGATAATTACTTGGAGACATATATCATTTCATAAGAACTGTCACAAGTAACAAAATAATTCAACCGAGACTGCGCCACTTCAACACGAATATATCCAAGGGGTTACAAACACATTGAGAGATTACTGTAATTTTTTATTTAGACATGTTGTTTTTTTAATTCTCTCTGACTGCTTTGCCTTGATGGTTTTGATTAATATCTCTAGGAAGTGTTTGTGAGTAAGACGTATACCGCGATTCATCTGCAAAATAATCCAATCATTACCAGCTAATGAC
Organism: Salmo salar; assembly: GCF_965601325.2. Classification (NCBI taxonomy): domain Eukaryota; kingdom Metazoa; phylum Chordata; class Actinopteri; order Salmoniformes; family Salmonidae; genus Salmo; species Salmo salar. The sequence continues at coordinate 58,967,856 of NC_138295.1, forward strand.
AGGGGGGTGAAAAATGACGCGTCTACCCGGGTACTCCCCAGCATGCGCGATGGCCCAATAGACATGGTGGATGTGGGCCCCACCTGTCACAGCATTGCAGTAATTGCATTGTGGGTCCTCTCGCTCTCTCCTCTTCTTGCTGTCTCCCTCCATCCTCTGCAGTTCAGCTGCAGAGACAATACTGGTCTTAATGAAGCCGTCTGACGAGGTGGCAATTACAGACTTCTGTCGCCGTCACCGGGGGCAACCAGGAGCGGGGGAGGGGCGTGCTTATGCCCTGAGGGCCCTCCACACCCCCAGGTTGGGTTTAATAGGAGGGAGGAGGGAGGAGGGAGGCTAAGCTGCTGTCAGAAGCAACTTGGAACATAGAAAGATGAAGGGTTACTGTATGGGTAAACTAGAACAAGATAGTGTTAATGTGGCGATGGTAGGACTGAGGAACTCAGCAGGCCCTAGTGCAATGATGTAGCAATATGATCAGCTTGAAACTCCTGTGTAAAACCTTTATCTTTGCCTGTTGACTTAACGCGCATGTGATATACAGTGCTTTCAGAAAGTTTTCATACCCCTTGACTTATTACACATTTTGTTGTGTTACAGCCTGAATTTCAAATGTATTAAATTTGTTTTTTTTTCTCACCCATCTACACACAATACCCCACAATGACAAAGTGAAAACATGTTTTTAGAACTGTTTGTAAATGTATTGAAGATTAAATACAGAAATATATTGTATTATCTTGTACATACAGAAATATCTTATGTTGTAGAAACACCTTTGGCAGGGATTACAGCTGTGAGTATTTCTGGGTAAGTCTCTAAGAGGTTTCCATACCTGGATTGTGCAGCATTTGCCTATTATTATTTTCTTAATTCCGTAAACTCTGTCAAATTGGTTGCTGATCATCAACTATTTTCAAGTCTTGCCATATATTTTCAAGTAGATTTAAATCAAAACTGTAACTCGGTCACTCAGGAACATTCAATGTCTTCATGGTAAGCAACTCCAGTGTAGATTTGGCCTTGTGTTTTAGGTTATTGTCCTGCCGAAAGGAGACATCTTCCTCTAGGATTTTGCCCGTGCTTAGCTCCATTCCGTTTCTTTTTTTATCCTGAAAAACTCCCCAGTCCTTATTGATTACAAGCATATCCATAACATGAGGCAGCCACCACTATGGTTGGAAATATGTAGAGTGGTATTCAGTAAAGTGTTGTATTGGATTTGCCCCAAACACTTTGTATTCAGGACAAAAAGTAATACTGCTTTGCCACATTTTTTGCAGTATTACTTTAGTAACTCGTTGCAAACAGGATGCATGTTTTGGAATATTTGCATTCTGTACAGGCTACCTTCTTTTCGCTCTGTCATTTAGGTTAGTATTGTGGAGTAACTACAATATTGTTGATCCATCCTCAGTTTTCTCCTATCACAGCCATTCAACTCTGTAACGGTTTTAAAGTTACCATTGGCCTCACGGTGAAATCCCTAAGAGGTTACATTCCTCTCCGACAACTGAGTTAGGAAAGACACCTGTATCTTTGTAGTGACCATCCAAAGTGCAATTAATAACTTCACCATGCTCAAAGGGATATTCAATGTCTACCTTTTGTATTTTTTTGAGGTAGTCATTCAAAAATAATGTTAAACACTATTGCTGCACATAGAGTGAGTCCATGCAACTTATTATGTGACTTGTAAAGCAAAGTTTTACTCCTGAGCTTCTTTAGGCTTTCCATAATAAAGGGGTTGAATAATTATTGACTCAAGACATTTCAACTTTTTATTTTTAATTAATTTGTAACATTACGGGGTATTGTGTGTTGGCCAGTGACCCAAAAATCCAAATTGAATCCATTTTAAATTCAGGCTGTAACACAACAAAATGAGTGAAAAAGTCAAGGGGTGTAAATACTTTCTGAAGGCTCTGTAAATACTATGTTATGGATCATTTATTACTGCTTTGGCATTTCATGTTTCGTGTTCCGTATGATTCTAGAGTATAACAGTTTGGCATAACGTATAATGAGACAAAGTAAGGAAGAGAAGAAATGACCTGCCACATAGTATTTATATCGCACAAGCCTTACGTCAACATGCAACGACATTTAAAGGTTTTTCACGGGAGTTTTACACTGCTGAGAGTTGCATCATTGCAATGGGCAAAAAATGGAAGCAAAGACAAAGCAAAGAAAGGATGCCAAGAACTACATTTAAATCAATGAACTCTCCTTATATGTCAACAAGTGTATGTCTACTCTCTAAAAAGTTGTTTAATTGTTCAACATGGATACAATTTTCTCTCAATTATTTATCTTCTTGGACAAATGTTAATTGAATCAGGTCGTAAATGCTAGGCTGAAGTGTTTTGATGGCTTTAATGAAGCTGACACTTGCGACACGCTCACTCACTCTTCCTCTCCCCCCATCACACCACCCCACCCCTGATTGGCCTCAGGTGTGCCCTGACGCTTACAGACATTGCCATGGTTACATCATGCATTCCACTCCTATATGGCTATGTGGAATGACTTGAGGTGGCTCCTCAACATAACAAAATAGTGTAAATATATCTCTCAGTACAGTACATTCCACTCTCCTCACATCTCTACCCACACAGACTTCTTACTCTTCTCTATCAAACTATTTCAGCAAAGTGATATGATCCATGTCATCTGGAGTGTAGACTACATTATATTTAGTCATATGTGACTTCAATTAATTGACAGCTCTTACTGTCTCACATATTGACAAAACAAAAAGAATGACAAGTATGAAATTAACTCTTTGTAATTGCATAAGTAAACTATTGGAAGAAATATCAGCGGCCTCATTTCCTTGAGTCGCCCAATAACATATGAGGGCATATTACCTCATGCCCTGTCAGAAGTCAAAGTCCTCATTTTGGTCTGAGATAGGATAGGAAGACTATTGTTAAGAAGAAATCCAATGCCCTGGATATCTTGAGTTTAGCTGGCCCTTTAGTAATGAGTTCATTGTTAAACGACTTCAACCACCATATCCTGAGATGCAGGGGCAGAGAAAGTTCAAATTGTAACTCAATGTGCTCCCCTGTTACTTTTTGGAACTTAATTTTCAGAGCTACTTCTGACATCTTCAATATACTGTATGCCACTGTACTGCTAATGCGCTGTACTTTACTGCTACTGATACTGTACCAATACTACTACTGTACTGTAATTCTTCTTTTTTTTTACAGTAAGTAACACAGTACAGTATGTGTTGGCAATTGGGAGTCATTTGAATTGAGTGATGACTCATTTCCCCTCAATAGCTTTAAGGGCAAGGGAAATTAGGTCACATGTTCAAGCAAAACCTCACACTCAATGACTCACTCATACTCAATGTCTCACTCATACTCAATGACTCACTTACATTCAATGACTCACTCACACACTCAATGACTCACTTACATTCAATGACTCACTCACACTCAATGACTCACTCACTCACTCACTCACTCACTCACTCAATGTCTCACTCACACACTCAATGACTCACTTACATTCAATGACTCACTCACACTCAATGACTCACTCACTCAATGACTCACTCATACTCAATGTCTCACTCACACACTCAATGACTCACTCATACTCAATGTCTCACTCACACACTCAATGACTCACTCACACTCAATGACTCACTCACACTCAATGTCTCACTCACACACTCAATGACTCACTTACATTCAATGACTTACTCACACTCAATGACTCACTCACTCAATGACTCACTCACACTCTCAATGACTCACTCACACTCTCAATGACTCACTCACACTCTCAATAACTCACTCACATGCAATGACTCACTCACACTCTCAATAACTCACTCACACTCTCAATGACTCACTCACACTTGATGACTCAATCACACTCAATGTCTCACTCATTCACTCAATGACTCACTCACACTCTCAATGACCCACTCACTCTCTCAATGACTCACTCACACTCTCCATGACTCACTCATGCTCTATGACTCACATACACTCAATGACTCACTCACACACTCAATGACTTAATAACACTCAATGACTCACTCACACTCAATGACTCACTCACACTCTCCATGACTCACTCATGCTCAATGACTCACTCACACTCAATTACTTACTCACACACTCAATGACTTAATAACACTCAATGACTCACTCACACTCTCCATGACTCACTCATGCTCAATGACTCACTCACACACTTAATGACTTAATAACACTCAATTACTTAATAACACTCAATGACTCACTCCCACTCTCAATAACTCACGCACACTCAATGACTCACTCACACACAATGATGCACTCACTCTCAATGACTCACTCACACTCAATGAGTCACTCACACACTCAATGACTCACTTACACTCAATGACTTACACACTCTCAATGACTCACTCACACTCAATGACTCACTCACACTCAATGACTCCAAACAAATCAAAATAATGATATAGAGAGAAATTCTCCTTTGGTGTTCCTCAGTCATTGATTGTCAGCATCCTTTGGGCCCACCCAACATATGTTTGAAGAAATGTATGTCATTTGCCAGTCACAAGCTTTCTAGTTTACAATACGAGCATTGCTTGCTCTATCGACCCATATTCATCGTTGGTTTTACAAAATCTGAAAAACTTCAGATACAGTAGGCTACATCCCAAGCATTTACTTCACAAGTAGACACATTATCCACGCACAAGCTCTCAAGCTCAGCGAGGAGAGTATTACTGTGTAATAGGAAGGCCTACCATTAATAATGTCTAGCCAGGGGATGTGGCAACACTACTCCTCTCATGGCCACTTCCTTATCAACGATTCAGTCGTGTGAGTTTGGATCTGTCTAATTACATTAGTTTAATTAAGCACGGCTAATAGACTCTCCTGGAAGATATGATGTCTTGCTGTGACTGGAGCGCCGTGCTGAGATGCATGTCAAACACACAGACAGGGGCATTGTGGGGACTTCAAATGCTTTCTATTGGCAGGCATGTCAGACCAGGCAGCTCGGAGTGGAGGGCTGCGGGTTAGATAAGGTTCAACTACTGGGAGAGTTAATCAACGGAACTTACTGTAATTGTCTATGGAATGTTTCAGCATACTGTAAACTCTGCTTGTAGCCTACCAATAACTGAGTTTTGACATATAAATGTAATTTGCTTGTGTGATTGTAAAAACTGAAAGATCATTGTTTTCTCTTGTCTTTTACTTACAGGTAACATAAAGGTGACAGGAAGTATGGATTTAGCCATTGAAGCCCAGGCTTCAACTAGACGAGGTTTTGAAGGATGGTTTCACAAGATTAATTTGGATGACAAGGGTATGAAATGCACTGTTGAATATTCTGTTATAGCGACACCTCACTGACTGAGTGTGTAGCCATACACTTGGGGCGGTGGTTAGCCCAAAGGCTATGGAGATGGACCTGTGGCCAAAAGGTGGCAGGTATGAATCCCAGGCCAGGCGCTGGAAAAACGGTCAGAATTGATCTGGAAACTGGAGGGCTGCTGGGTTCACATCCTCAAGACATTCCCCTACCATTGGTCCCTTAACCCCACAACACGCTCTCCATCCAGGCGAGCTGCACTGCAGCTTGACCATGTGCTCGTCTCACCTGTATGCGTGACGTCAGGGCGGTTTAGAACAGAGCGGTAGACACATTACTGTTGTTCGCTGTAACAAATGGACAATAAATTGTATTTGATACACTTTACTGACATTTAGCAGCCATTAACAACCCAGTGGGCAAACAAACAGGATAAAAACTTTTACTGAGAGCCTAGAACTGCGAACCTGACTGACTGACACACCATTAGTGCAGTAGACATATTAGGCATGTGCAGTTTGGATAGGGCCTCTGTGGGTCAACTCATTGTTCTGCTTGGTTCTCCTCTTCAGAGTCCTCCCTGACGGAGCACAGCAGCATCTTGGGGGAGCAGATGAGGCTTAATAGCGTTTCATCTGGACTGTGAGCACGTTTAACACAGCAGAACACATCCAGTTAGACATGAAGGTCCCATCGCCACATACAGAATTGGGGAGAGGTAGAGGCTTCAATGGAGAGAGGGTAGGGGGGATGAGCTCAAATTCCCTATTTGATTTGTAACGGGTGAAAATAGAGACAATACGCCCTGTGAAATGGTGAAATGATCAGAAAACAACATGAAATTCTGGAAAATACAAGTAGATGACAAGTGCTAGTTTGGATTCCTCAGGAATTCTTGCTAAGCATAAAAGGTGATGAGAAGTTGATTATGAAAGAGAGTAACTCAAGCAAGCAGTGAACATTAACCACAAAATCAAAACAATAAAACACATTCCAGATTTAGACGAGACGTCTGACTCGTGGCTCAAGGCATCTTTTTTAGACCAATTACATTCAGTAGAAAATAGTCTGTAATTAAAATAGACCCACTTCATGGAAATGCAATGATGTCTTGCCATTAAGTTGGTCGGAAACATGAATTCTGGAGTGTTGAACCCTTGTAATCTTAAAAGTACTGTTTACTGTCTTCAGAAGAACACAGACAATTAAAATGTTTTCTGGACCCAGCCCATGGTGTTGCTTGATCATGATTTGCGTAAACTTGACTTCTCAGTTCTTTTAACGATATTCCTAGCAAGAGAGGTCTCCATGTTACTACAGCTCAGTGTAGAATAGGTGATAATATGCATTATCACTGCTATTTGGAATATCCATAATACTTCTCCAATACTCACAACTATCCAAGTGTAATGTCTCTATAGAGATAGTTATTATACAGTTATTCCAGTTTCAAACATATTACCATTAAATTCAGCAGTTTTGTAAAGTTTTTAATGTGTGGTTGTTGGTCAATGAGATGAAAAGCTAAACAATTTCATAAAATGTCCCCGAACTGACTGATGGGTAAGAAATCAGGATTATGGGGAGACAGGGTCATCACTTTTCTGTTTCCGTCCTCTGAGTTCTGCCATCTGTCTGGTGCAAACGTCATTGTAGTCCCCCTTGTGGCCAAAGTGGGAAAAACATACGAGTGCTTGAGCAACTAATCAGGTGGAGGAGGATAAGTCTACGTTTGAGTAAATACATAAATTGTTTGTTATCCATATATTTTTTTATTCTACTGAGACAAAATGCAAACTTAAACATAAAATAACAGTAAAAAACGTAAACTCCGAGTCCCTTTAACTGTAACTTTGGAAGCCACTTCATTCTCCCATGAGAGTGCAGTAAATTAATCATACGGAGAATCTGAGTTTTTTAAATGTAGATTTCAGATATAACTCATTATGAAACCAAAATTGCTTTTGTGGATTCCCAAACCCACAACAAATACACCTTTCTGAGAAGTATTTCTTCCTGTGCCTTACAATAAACCTGCATCCATATAGAACCATTTGAAATAGTTAACGTTACACTCATTCTTACCTGTTACAAAGTAGTAGGCCTATCGGTAAAGTAATTGTTATGCTACAACTCCTTCTGTGATTTTAGTTTAGTTCTTTATGGTTGAGCTGCAGCGCCTCATTGCAGCTCAACTGCAACTACTGGTACCTCTGTGTGCACGTTAAAATAATCAATCAAAGATCAAATCGTCAATCACTTAGTCCAGACAACATATTCTACACGCACGCACACACGCACGCACACACACACCTAAGAGAGAGAGAGAAAATTACATAACAACAAAAGCCCACTATCATATAGGATTCAAAAACTGAGTCCTCATTACATCATACTTGAAGTACCTTTTGCCTTATTCCAAAAATGTATTAGATAACACATTCTGAGGAAAAGTCAATTACACAATTAAATGACCACGTCCTCTTGCCCATAGGCTACATAGTTTGGCCATGTAATACAACCACTCTGTTCGTTTGAATATTTACACATGCATACCCTTTGCAGTGCATGTCCATCATTGTCTAGTCTTTCGGTCACTCATTTTTAAGTCATATTATGAAACATATCAAAGTTACCTACATTTATTTACCTATACTTTACAAAGCATTACGCACGTTTTCACATTGGCAAAATGTTTTCAACCCACTGCATTTATATTTTCAACTCATCATATTTATACAGGTGAACCTACAGGATTTAGCAAATACTTATTTAAATTGTTTTAGTAGAAATTTGAGAAAACCTCTCAAATAGACTGCAATTAACTTTTAGCAAATTAAATACATGTAAATGTTCTCCTCTCCTTCCAACCGCCTTTTGTTAAATTGTTAACACATTTTCAAACAGGCATAATCCAATAGCCTAATAGAGTAAAATAAGATAGAAAATCTAATTCAGAATTTTATTAGCTTTGGACTAGTAAAGCCTTACAGGTGGCACTCTTATCGATCACAAGACGATTTTCAATTCGATTGTGCCATACAGTAGGCATCAACGCGCAATTTTCGGCTACTGTATTAACTATGGCTGAAGCAACAGCTTGCAGTCTTAAGTGATTTAAACGGTAGGTATTGAATGCCAAAGGCATTTTTCTTACGTAGAAAGTATGCTATATTATTTATATATTATTATTTTTATTTTGACAATTTATTCATTGTAAATGTAAATTATTGTTATTTTTAAATGTGTGTGTGCGTGTGTGTGTGTGTTATCGTTGCAATGCAAAAGCCTTTCAACAAGTTTGTCTGCTATAACAGTTTTTATTATCTTTTCAACTGACATTGTTGGATATGAAACAATGAAGTGGTTATTGTATCGCTTGTTTGGTTAACCATGGATGTAACGATAGGCTATGATAACCGGTGCTGTAATTGATTTGATACTTGATGTTGTGCTCTGAGACCAGGTTGGATACCAACACTACAAGCCACTGCCTAGGAAGCTTCTAGAGTTGTATATTATCCGGCAGGACCAGTTTGAGAGTTTGGACAATATAATGATCTGTTTGCCATGCACCATTGTTAAAAAAGAGGCTATGCGCACCCTCAAACAAATGTATCTTATGAACACGCAATGTTTTATATTATCAGTCGTTTTTCTTGACACCCAAACATGTGGCGTGTAGATATGAAAATGAATGAGTGTGAACGCTCTCCTGGCAGTCGGCTCCTATCTGCTATTCCCGCGAAGAGCTCCCTGGAGACCCTGGAGAGCGCGCCGGGAGAAGAGCGCTGTAAAAACTAAAGTGGGGCACGAGACAAGCTGCGCCACAGCTGGCAAATCATCGATTTGAGCATCAGAAACGGGGAGGGGCAGTTCGTTTACCTGCCACCCTTTCAAAGAAACCCTCCTCTCATGCCGCTACTCAAATCTAGCACACTCCCGCAGCACACGTTGCTTGCATTTGCGCTCAGTTCTGGCTCTCCGAAGTTCAGCTTTGCGCAGTCTTTGCGAATGCAGTTTTGACAGCTCGTGTGTCTTTCTCGACCGGAATTGTCCGAGCAGTTTTGGATCCGTCAAGGTGGAGCAGACTCTATTAGAATTCTGAACTTTTGATGGAAAACAAGAGGCTTCACGGTAACTGCTAACTTTGAAGGTATTATTACATTTTCTCCAGAATTCATTTTTTCTCTTTCAATTCAACAGAACCTGCTTATTTTTGCTATTTGCTATGTTGTAGGCTACCGAAAGACTGGAATGTCCACCTATTTAAAAAATGTAGGTGTGATCCTTGAATGAACGGAAGTAGTCTTTGACAGCAAGCATTTAGGTCAGTTGACCAACAGTTTTCAGACACTTCACGATAACCGACTGAAGGCCAAAATGCATCTAAGTATTGGCACATTATGTCTTCTATTTAGAGAAGACAATCTCTACGTTCTGAGTGCATGATTTATGATAGACGATAGATGAAATAGGCTATAATATATAAATATCTATACTTTTGTGTCGCGTTTAGTTCAGTTGTAAATAATAACTCGGCATATTCCAGACTTAATAGGGACTCTTGAATGAGGTTAAACCGATTCATGTATATTGCGCATCTTGAGGGAACGCACCAACTCTGTGCTTCCTTATCTTTTCAGTTCCGTGATGTAGCCTAGGCTACCTGCAAACTTGGCTAGAAAAATGCATTACATGACCAGTATTTGTTTTGAGTGATGTCTTGGAATAACCGTAATAGAAAAACATTAGCCACCTTTATTGTTATACAACTGTATATAGGCATAGATAACAGTGTCTTTGACAACATTAGTTTTTTTGTCGCGGCAATTGTTTACTGTTAGATGAGTTATATACTTTCAGAACGTGACAGTTTGTATCACGTGTTAATAACAAGTAGGCTAAGTAGTCTATTAGCCTATACCAACAGGCCATGATACCCCCCCCCCCCCCCTTTTTAATTTGCCAATGGGTGTTTTATGAAGAGTGATAATCGTTCAAATTTGAGTCTATGCTTATCTTAAGACAGAACTCGCACATTCCAACTGATCCATATAGTTTAAGATAGTTATCCAGATAACTTTACATTTTCCATGATTTAAACAATAGGTGATCTTTAATAGTCAGAGAACATAGTTATTATACCGTACTATCTAACGCTGCACTTCATGAATAATTGCTTCATAATCAAACGCATTGTAGCCTAATGGAACTCAAATAGTAAATGAAGAAATAAAGTGCATTGCGAACATAATGAATATCCCCTTTTGCAGTGGTTGCGTTGACAACATGATAGTGAGCATATTGGGTAAAAGTAGTAATGATGGCCTTGAGTTTTTTGTCTAATTGAGGTTTTTGTAGTTGTGCTGATACGGTGTTTTCAGAAAGACCCAGATGAGTGTGTGTGTAAGGGCATGTTATGGGAAGTTGTAGTGTGCCATTGTGAGATTGTGTGGGCATAGGTGTGTTGTGGTTTTGTTCAGGTTCACGACAGTCTCTTTCATATATCTCAGTACTGCTTGGATTCTTGACATGCCATAATCACTAGCATTGCTGCTGACTTAGATTAATCTGATCTGATTCACTGATCACAGATAGGTAAACAAGCTGTCTATTGTCTCAGCCCTGAAAAATGTCATGGTATCTTTATATCAGCTAATATTAGTAAAATAATTCAACACGGAAAATATGTATTTATTAAAACAATTATTCCACAGGGACATCAGGTAAAATCAGCATGATATGGAGAATTGCATTTACCATAGTTACGTTTTAAGTAATCTTATAGTTAAGTTTTAAGTATTCTTTCACAGGAGCAAAAGTTTGTATGTCTAATATTTCTAACTAGCCTAATATGCCTATGCAATATGTTATAGAATAAGTTGATTCGACAAATCTAGTGCGTAAACATTTTTCTCTCCACTGCTGACTGTATGCTGAGAGTGTGATAGTCCTGTATGCTGAGAGTGTGATAGTCCTATATGCTGAGAGTGTAGACCTGTATGCTGAGAGTGTGATAGTCCTGTATGCTGAGAGTGTGATAGTCCTGTATGCTGAGAGTGTGATAGTCCTGTATGCTGAGAGTGTGATAGTCCTGTATGCTGAGAGTGTGATATTCCTGTATGCTGAGAGTGTGATACTCCTGTATGCTGAGAGTGTGATAGTCCTGTATGCTGAGTGTGTGATAGTCCTGTATGCTGAGAGTGTGATAGTCCTGTATGCTGAGAGTGTGATAGTCCTGTATGCTGAGAGTCTGATAGTCCTGTATGCTGAGTGTGTGATAGTCCTGTATGCTGAGAGTGTGATAGTCCTGTATGCTGAGAGTGTAATAGTCCTATATGCTGAGAGTGTGATAGTCCTGTATGCTGAGAGTGTGATAGTCCTGTATGCTGAGAGTGTGATAGTCCTGTATGCTGAGAGTGTGATAGTCCTGTATGCTGAGAGTCTGATAGTCCTGTATGCTGAGAGTGTGATAGTCCTGTATGCTGAGAGTGTGATAGTCCTGTATGCTGAGAGTCTGATAGTCCTGTATGCTGAGAGTGTGATAGTCCTGTATGCTGAGAGTCTGATAGTCCTGTATGCTGAGAGTCTGATAGTCCTGTATGCTGAGAGTGTGATAGTCATGTATGCTGAGAGTGTGATAGTCATGTATGCTGAGAGTGTGATAGTCCTGTATGCTGAGAGTCTGATAATCATGCCATTAGTAGTGCTCATGCACAAGCTGGAGAAAACCAGGGTATGGTTTTAATAGAGGTGATTGTATCTTGTGAAATCTCTCACAGTTTGAGGAGCTGTTGTAGTTAATCTGGTCACTATTTCACAGAACAATGTCACAGCCCTTTTCCTGTTTTAGCGACCGTGTCGCTTCTTGTAAATCCTGCTTAAGATGAAAGACTGAACGTTGAGCGCTGCTGTTAGCCCTCTCAGTCTCACTTTCTGCTTACTAAAACCAGTCTTAACACTTAGCTAGCCGTTGTGAAAGTGGCACACACACACACACACACACACACACACACACACACACACACACACACACACACACACACACACACACACACACACTCCTTGATCTTTTACACAAATCTGTTACTTAACCTTATTTGACAGGAACGACACAAAACAGTCCAGATAGCTAACAGGACACAGATCCAATAGTGATGCTCTGAAGAAGCCTATCATTGTGCCATAATTGTTTAATGTTCACATACCCTTTTGCAAATTCCTTCGACATGTAATAATGACCATAAGGGGATCAATTATCAAGAAAAAAAGCAGAAGAAATACCAAGACATTTAGCTGTCTGTCTTTGCCTATAGATGTTTTTGAGGTTATCAAAAGTATGGTTATATTTGTCAAGGCACCAAAGTGAAAGTAGTGCCCGCCTTTGTTATTGACTGCTCTGTAATAGCAGGAAATCAACCTACTGTTTGAGAACTGTTAGAAACACACCTAGGGGATCTCTCCCTCTCCTCTCCACCTTAGTCATCCTGGTGGCACTTTTGCCTCACATCTCCAATAATTGCCACTTCATTTGTCAGGTCACTCTAGCATACGGGAGCAGAAGATTCTGAAGGAGCGGAGGCATTGCAGGCTCAGCTGAACGTTGGCTGCTGCTCTTAACATACAGTACAGAAGACAGGAGTACGGTGTGCAACTTATAGTACTCTTTCAGATGAGGTCCCCACAGCAGTTGAACAGCAGTTGTGATAAAGGATGTAGGGTTGGAAGTACATAGTAATAGATACTAACGTACATAATAGGTGGGCGAGAGGAAACAACGTCTTCAGTTCACGTCCTGACCCTAAGAGACCAATTAGGCAGTACAGTACATCATAGAGCTTTCCTCTTTGCTACTGATGTGGAACTTCTCCTCATAAAACACACAATGATGGCTCAATGACACTCAACAACACTGACGTTTGAAGCTGAATTATTCACTCAAGCTCCTTGCAGTGGTAGCTTGTTTTTGAAGAAGAAGAAAAAAATGATGTGGACGCTAAATGGTAGAACCTCCAGACTTTTGTGGCTAAACGATGGCTTCAGGTTAGGGTGTAGCTAAAAGAATTTGGGGCTTCTTCAAAATACCTCCTACGAAGATCTCTACGCTATTAAAAAAATTCATACAGCAAAGTACTTGGAGAGTCTAGAGTTGGGTTGTGTCTCGCTGGGCTGAGACTGATATCTAGGGTAAAACCATTAATCGTCTTTACCACCCTCGATAATTAGCACTGTAGAAATAACAGCTCAGCAAACAGTGAAATTATACCTGTGGTAGGGAGCAGAGTAAATACCTGTTTAGCTGCCAGCAAATGCATTTATTAGACTGTCGCCAGTAAATAAGAGGCCTGTCTCGTTTTTTGATGTGCGACTCTTTGGGGATTCCACCTCCTCTGAAATAGGTCTGTTATGATTGCTAATAGAGAACAAAGGTAACAGTGAATCTGAGACTTTTTGATGACATGCTGCAACCAGTTGGGGTAAAAGGTCTGTGTCTTAATAGGGATTGTTTGCACATTCCAGGGCTCAGTGTCAAAAATGTAAAAAAGCCTGACAATTACAGACATACCACCCTGGATGCGCGCTTGTATGCAACTGCAGAGTTACAGCACATTTTGCCATGATCTGAGACTCCTTTAAAAGGGGGATATGTTGCCCCAGCATGTTGAAAACAATTTATTTTGGCATATGCTTTGCATACTGTTGATCCAGATTCCTTGGCTTAACGATAAAAGCTTGCATTGTTTCTGGTCCTCACAATCAGCACTGTTCGGTTGAATGGGGAGCCTGTCTTTCCACAGAGATAAATAACCAAAGTCTGTCATGTCGATTCTGTCACGGTTTGGCAAAATGACATTTCTGTAAAAAATTGAATAGCAATTGTTTGCATGCTTCACTGCACAATAACAAACACAATTTGAAATACATGTTGACTGATACCTTGAACTTTTTAAAATTCAAATCACCTTATTTCAGGCCCAACATGTGTTTTGATTTCTTGAAAAAATGTGATTGTGTTTTATTTTTATGCTTGTCATTATCCGATCTGTGTAGGTTTTCCTGAATCCTTTGTTCAGATAATGCAACAAAAAAGGAACCGAGTGCTTTGGTGGAATTTGCATCCTGCTAAGATCAGGTTGTTAATACCCACCCACATACTCCGATGAAACAATTTCAACCGATACTGTATTCTCTTGTACACACAAACACAACCTCAACCATTCCCTTGTCAAATGTTTTGTACAGTGGTGGATGAATCCTTTGACTGCAGATTAAATGTGCAGAGGAAAATATGTAGATGCAACTGCATTGACATGTTGGCACTCCTTATCCAATGCTCCCACCCAGGCCTATGGAATGGTTGGCTCAGTAGCCTCTCTGTGTACTGGGCATAGTAAACATTTGTTTCACCTGCCCACATTCACTTAACACTCTTAAGAGTTCTCCTGCACCAACCGTAGTTTTGTCCTTTCAAGTGTCCTCCACAGCAGAGTATATGGCATCCTTTGCACCATCTTTAGCCTCCCCCTTTCGTTGTGTAGCTTAACATCAAAGTGTGGACAAAGCCATCTTCAGTGTCGCTTTCCCGAAACACACAACCCTGTCTCTCTAGCTATTAATTGTTGATATGTTGCAATCCACGAGGCAGAAATTAGAGTTGTAATTATTCAGTCATGTGATGAGCACTGGCCCTGCAACCAGTGACAGAAAAGTCATTCCAAGGCCCTGAAACTGATGCTAGTTAATTGTTCTATGAGTAATTTGTTTTATAATTCGATAAAAGCGAAGGGGGATAAACAAGCCGATACAGGGTCCTTTCACCAGCCTCGGGGACACAATAATTTGTTTTGAATCATTAATAAAGATTCCTGTGGGCAGATTGATATGAGGCCAGCTCTGGCCCTGTGTTAATCATGGCCCGGTCGTCGTCGTGGCTCCACTGTCGCTTCGGCTGCTGTGGCACGGGACAGCGGTCTTGACCTTATGATGCATATAGGTCCAGACAGACACAGAGCTGACACCAGCTCAATCTCGGATACCGAGAAACCTGTGTTTCCGTGTGTGGGGGGAGTTGTACAGTGCACACCACACATCGTACTAGCGGTGGGCGTCAGAGTTCCGTTCTGTGAGGCAAATAGTATATTTTGTAAGAGCATGCGGCTTCTCAAAATCGTCACCGTCTCATTTCTGTTACTCTTTGATGCCGGCATCTACGACTTGACGCATACTGTGAGGCCTGTTCAGAGAAAAGTGAAAAGGTCTTCCAGTAAGTGGGCGGGGACGTCGTCCGGTTCTACTTTGGACATTCATGTGATTATAAAAATAATTAAGCACTTAGGAAACTTTAAGATGTTCATTTGAATCGCACGCTCTTTCTCTGACGACGACACAACACTGCCAAATCAGAATTTTAAAAACACGATTGACTTTCTTTCACTTTTAATTCAAAACCATACTGACTATGAGGGCCTAATAGAGAGCCTACAACTTATTCAGTTTAAAGAACACTATCCATTGCTGCTATGGAATATATTTCATATTCAGGTTCATTGCTTAACGACTGAGTACTCATAGGATCTCTCAGTTTCTCACTGATGTCGTTTTAGTAATAGTTCATTTTTATATGTGGCACACCATGCAATACTGCTGGAAATGTCCCTTCAACTAAAACAATTTGCACCGGACACTATCCTCTTCAAGTTTTCATGTGACTTTGGTAATTGGTTTGCTGTATACACACTCTCAATGCAAACACACTTGCAAATACCTACTACTGTATAAACAATAACTCATTAGTGGAGAGGGAATTTGTGCATGTACTATAATAATGTTTTGACATCAGCACAACAATATTAATAATACACATATTATAGAATTCCTCATTGGCTTATTAGTGTATTATTTTTTTGTGTCCTTTCATATATCCCAGATTCTACACAGCAAGCTGAGATCTGCACTGACAGCACTACCCCATGTTGTTAGTATTCACACGCTGCTAAGATGCAGACAGGCTCATTTGTATTAGATAATCCAAATAATCGTATTAATGCCCATTAAAGTAGTGAGCATGAAGACATCACACCACCTACATACTGTATGTGATGACGCGTCCGGCGTCTGGGACAACAATGAAGCCACATCGTCAGAGACGCCACGCCAACATTTCTGCGTTCGCTCATGCCGCTTTCTTTTGCAGGATCTTGACATGTTAAAGAGTAGATTATAAACTGGTTGTTAAAACTGACCCCGTACTTATTTTCTCTCCATTATTTAATAAGGGACTTCATGATCGTTTTATGTGATGGTATAGTGAGGGTCAAAGAAGGGGCTACAATATGGCAAAAATATTTGTAAAGTTATATAATATGGTGGTGCAAAAAATGGCAAAGGTGACAGCACAATAGAAGGGATCATGAGTAGGTGTTGTGAAATGATAGTGAAATCGATTTATGATTGCCATTTTCGACCTCTTATCTTACTTATAAAGGCCACGTGCATGTGATTTGCCTACTGTTTATGGCCATGAATCTTGTTACTAGCTTTGTATTGTAACTAAATCACACGGCTCAAGTATTACACTATTTAACAGAGATACATCTTTAAAGACATCCATTATGTTTACATCGTTTATTTTATTGAAGATGTGCATGTCAAACCACTGCTTCATAATAAAGAGCTCAGCTGTAACATCACCCATCTCTTACAAACATGTAATAACACATACGCCTTGGCCCTGGTAAATCTATCACAATAGTGTGTTTGTAATCAGCTGGTATTGATAGAGGCCTTTCAGTGTGAAAAATATATTTTTTTCTCTCTGATACAAAAAACCTATATGTTAATTGATAATCAGTACTGTTGATTCAGTGGTGCAGTCAGTGCAAATCTGTGCCCTTCTGGATGTCAGAGGGTTTTCACAGCCATGTTTGTGCCAACATCGCTGGCAGTGGCAGCACCTGTTGGCAGTGCCAGAACCTGGCTGGCAGGGTTATCAATGCTCTCTGATGGTCTCCCACAATCACAGTGGAAATGACAGCGGCTGCTTGCGTCACGGCAGATAACAATTTGCCCGACTACAGCTCGCATTCGCTGTTATTTCTATGTCCATGCCCACTCTGACAGATATGAAAATGTACACCTAACCAAATGTACAGCAAGCGTCATGTGTAGTCTCTCAAAAACTATTTTGATAAAAAAACATTTGATGTATGTATTTAGCATTGAATTTTCCCAATGTGTTAAATAAAACTTTGACCCTACCGCCGAATCTTACCTTGCTCTGTTTACTTCTGGCTCAAACGTTTTTCAGCAATACAATCATTGGGAATACAGTGACTCAGGTGCTCTTTCTATCAAAAAACATAAAACACTCACATTTTTATATGATAATGAGGTCATCTGCTGGGTCAATCCTTATAAAGCTTGAACACCATAAAGTATGACCTTCTTGGCTTAAAACTCCTTAAACAGGTATGAACCAAGAGTTTCCCTGAGCTCAATATGTCTCATCTCTAGGAACCATCTCTCAGGAATTTAAGAGAAACCCACTTTTGAAGAGTTGGACTTTTTATCACAATCTTTTCCCCTCACATATTTCCTACTGCTCGCCTCTGTGCGTTATTGACAAAACAACCACTTTTTTTTTTGTTGTTGTTGTGTGGGAGGAGATTTATGATTTGGCTTAACATTTCTGGGAGCTATAGGCCTTACCAGGGTTTATGATTAAATACTACAATATATGCAACATTTTGTTTCTATACGGAGCATTTCCTCTGTGTTTGACCAAAGAGGTAGGCAATCACTGCACATATAGAGTTTGTGTTTATGGTTTGCCAGGTATTAATGCGTCCTGTTTTGGTTGGTTTCCTTTTTAGCTTTTTTTTCTGAATCTGGACTGCCTTGTTTTCATGTTGTGTTGACAACATGCCTGATATACTGTACCTAATATCTTGGTCTGTCTCTGCAAGTATTTACACCTACATTTGTTTTTGTTTATTGTCCCCTGCTGACAACCTTTTCGTGTAGAATAGTGTTTTATCTCAGGGTATGCAGGATAACTGTAATGATTTGCATTCTTTAATTCTGTGTGACAATTGCTGGTCTCTCTACGTTGTTTGTGCAAACATATGTTTTATAGCAGTGCTGTGCTGTGCACATTCCCAGTTGAGCAAGAATAATTGTATCGTGGTGTATATAGTAATAGACAGCTACATTGCTTTCCATTATAGACAATACTTTGTCTATAACAGAAGTTGTAAGGCACTTGCCTTGACAGTGATGTCCTTGAGGTGCGCCTCTAGGGTCTTGGGAAGGTCACACTCACTCTCTCCCAGTCCCCCCTCTCTCCTGTGCGAGGTTAGGACAGTGCCATATTTGTGGTCAGGGAAAGTCAGTATCGTAATCCAATCTTTTTAGTAGTAGAGGATTGGCTATGCTCTCTATTGTGTTGTCACCCGGTGTGTAGGTCTGCTCGTAGCGTGTGTGCAATGAATGCACTGTGTACATAAGCTATTTAGAAAGGCACCACAACAGCTTTTGCTCACCACCCTCTACTTCTATGATGTGTGCTGTAGCAATAAGACATATTCAGCCAGTGAGGCACCTCTAAGTGATATGCAAACACAGTTAACAGGCTTTTGTTCACACCCCAACAGATTTGATCTGTCTTCAATAATCATAATATCGGATTCTGGCATTATTATTGTAGGCTATTATTCATCTTATTATGGGAAAAGTTCAGGAAAATAATAGTAACCATGTAATAAACAAACAGCCTATTATAATTCGGGATACCAATTTTGTTTGTTTGTTGATGTGTTTGTTTGTACAATAAGAATAGCTTACGGGTCGAGCAGGCTACTCAGGACTGACGTAGATCAATAGCCAAAATGGCATGGGAGTTAATCTATTGTGCTGTCTCGGATAGCGTTTCAGTGATGCGCGGTTTATATCGGCTTATTTGAACAATTTCACACATGGTCCTCCTGTAGCCTATATAATGTCCATTCGCGTAGCATCTCGAATATGTTTAGCCTATGCGCGCCTCTGTGTATGTGCATGTGTGTTATTCAGTAATAAATGCAGAACCGCCTCACTCTAATCAAGCTGATTAAAAATTCCTGCGCGCACAGCCGGAAATCGCACCATCCTCTGTTTTCTTTCCACTTTTTACTTTATTTTAGGTTCTCCACTCCGCCAGGACATCGGCTGTCGCGGGTGGCTGCCTTCAACACTCGACATGCGGGTTAAATCGTTTTGTTTTGGGGGTATTTTCTTTTGAAATGAGGAGGAGAAAGGGAAAGCACAGGCAGCACCAGCAAGGGGAGTGATGAGTCAATACAACTCATAATTTAATGGGGACACAGAGGGGGAAAGCGAGAAAGAAAGAAGAGCTCCCGTCCGGACGTTAATCAAACCAGCAGAAAGAACACATATCGCAAGCAGATGTCATGCATCCATAGCAAGCCTTAACTCGACATTGGAAAGTAAATCGCACTTTTTAACATGGGTGTGCATATCGTTGCGCCATCGTCTCTACATGAGATAGCAGATCATTGCCGATTTTTTTTTTCTAGAGAAGCCGAATTTATTTAATACACGATATTTTTGTATGCGTTTATACATCAGGATTGTTCGCGACTGGTAGAAATAACAGATTTCAGCACCGCTTACCACTATCCGATGTTCTATTCACGAACGACTGACTGATAATCGTGGTGGATACGTTGTGTTAAGTCGTTGCACTTGTAACCGATTGACTATGCTCGAGACAGTTAGCCAGTTTATTGTATCAGGTGTTATTTTCCTCCGCTACTTCTAATAAGACGTAAGAATGACTATTTTTCCAGTGAGCAAATAATTCGATTTATTTAGGCTATACTGTACAGACTTAATTCCTTACCAATGTTATCGTATCCCAGTCTGTCTCGACGTCTTCTTTTATATAGATTTGGGTTGCTCTTATGTATATCAACCTTTCATCTCTCAAAATAAGAACACATTTCTGTAGAGGACCTATCATTTAAAACTAGAAAGCATCAGACATTGAAGTTTTCTTTCCCTTGACAAAACTTGAAGAAGGCAACGTTCACCAAGACTGCATTATATGCTTTCGAGTTTTGAAGTGCTGAGTTTCAGGTTGGTTTCCCCTAATTCTAACTTAACTTGTGTTTTGCACTCTTGCTTGTCTTTTTTAAAGGTCATTCAGAAATCCTGCCCTGGACTACCACAATATCCGGGTCTGGATTCTGTTGCCCCCCTATTTAAATAATTAGTTGCTTCGTTGCATATCATGAATGAGATAGTTCATGATAATTTGTGTGCTGGTGGGAAGGTGGGGATACATTATTTTGACCTGTTCAGTTTTTGTTTAAATATTTAACAACTCTTTCTATTGCACAATGTAAACACTGTATAATAACCCATCTGAATTGAGCCTTATTTTTTACCAAAAATAATGAAACACCATAACAGATAATTATTCAAATGTTGCTAAAGCAAATGGTGTGTATTAGGTGTTTAACCATGTCTTTTAGTCATGGAGAGCCTGTCAAGGTGTTGATTGTGTGCTTCCTGCAGTCAGTGGCTGTGTGTGTGGGCGGCAGGTAGCCTTGTGGTTAGAGCGCTGGGCCAGTAACCGAAAGGTTGCTGGATCGAATCCCCGCGCTGACAAGGTAAAAATCTGGCATTCTGCCCCGAACTGTTCCCTGGTAGGCTATCATTGTAGATAAGAATTTGTTCTTAACTGACTTGCCTGGTTAAATAAAAAAAATGTGTTTACAGTAATCAGATGGCATGTCAGGCTCACACATCATTATTTTTTCTGATTGCACTTTTAATTTCTGATAGGCTCAAAGGTATAAAAAGTCACCATCTTTTCAATGGTACTGCTTTCATTCAGTTTTACCTCACATTTTGTAATGTCTTCTCTGAAATTGAAAGAGCAATTTAAAGAAACATCCCACACAATTGTTCTTCCTGTTTAGGCACATGTGATACCACTTTGCCTTTTTATGCTTTTTTCCCAAAAGCCTGTCTGGTAATTTTTTGTTCTTTGGAGTGCTGAAAGTGACTCAAGCTGAATATGTTAGCTCTACTATCTCAGCCTTCACTTCACTGTTGCAAGGCTTGTGGGCTTGTGGGCTTGTGCTGTGAACTGCAGTAATCATCGGAGTGGAATCTCTCTGCAAATTAATGTGTTTGCAAAAAAATGGGCTTGTTTGCCCACCGTATGGGAATCCGTAGTGGGACAGACATAAATAATACATGCTCTGAAAAATGGGAACATTACGATGGCACGAAACAATGTGAGTGCCAAGTAATGAAAGCACAAAATTGGCAGTTATTGTTGTAACTGTTATGTTTTTGTTATGTGCTTTTTCCCATAGATAGATGTTCATGTTTACAAGTTATCACCCTCTTTGTTGTAACATTTTCAATGTCAAAACAATCAACCCTAAAAATATTATTTGGCATACTTCATATCATGCAATTGAATATGATGTGCTTACTGTGTGAAGGCCTTACCTGTCCATGAACCCCCCCCCCCCCCCTAATGTTCTGCCAGCTAGTGAACACCCAGACTGTGTCCCTGTCTTATCTCCTCCCAGGTGATAGTGAGCAGAGGTGCTGAGAATGATGGACCATCTCAGCGAGGCGTGCCTGGGGAAGGAGAACTGTGATCTGGTCAACAGCATGGGCGACCGTGACTCCAAGGCACCCCCAGCCAAGTTGGCCCGGCTGGAACAGAACGGCAGCCCCGTGGGCAGGGCCCGCCTGGGCAGCACGGGGGCCAAGCTGGCCGGGGTACCCTACAAACCCTCGGGACACCTCCTCAAGAACTGCCACAAGAGGGGTGAGTGACACTGGTCAGGGTGGTGTGTGTTTATGTGTGTAGGTGTGTGAGATAGCAAAATATAAACCCTCAGACACTTCAAAAGGACCCTCAGTACAAGTAGGCCCAAATTATGGCCTGTGTGTGTTTGGCAAGATGGGAGAGAGGTGGAATGTCGTAAGTGTGTGTGTATGTGCTGTCTGTGTTTACAATTGTCATGTCTTCATGGTTCACAAGTGTCATGTTGTCATGGTTTTGTTTCCATCTTCCTGCGCAAACCCGATTTAAATTTCCCTTAGTCATCTTAGTGCACACACCCACACTTAGGCCTATCTACGAAAACCTATTGTTTGTACCGAGGCCGTTTAAGAATTATTACTGTGTTATTCTGCATAGCGCTGCATCACTGTTTCTCTCCTGTTGTTTATTGAAGAGAATGTCATTTAAGAGCCTTTGCCGCTTAAGGGGCCTTCATGATGACATAGCTTTTTTATATAACTACTGGCCTGGTCATCACATGAATAATGTCACTCTTTTATGAATTTTTGGGGCTAGATACGAGCCATCAGACCTGCAGATTTTCATGAGTTTATTAACGGTTGTCCGTTATGTCTCGTCTGTTTGTTTGCTGGTGTTTGTGGGGACTTTGGAACCATAGAATGTTGCGTTGAGTGTCTTGATGCGCTGTTGCTCTTAGTTGGTTCCTCTCTCATTTGTCGATAAAACACCAGCTGAGAAAGCCATGCATCACTCTGTCCTCCCATTTTTCAGAACGTTCCAGCATATTTTTGGCCTTTTTCGAGAGGAAATTGTGAAATTTATAGAAGCGTCTGTTGCTGAAGTTTTGCATGGCCACAGTGGGCATTGTTTGAGCTGAATAATATTTACCATGGGCTTTTCTCCGCTCCATGAAAACAAAGGCTGTATTGATCCCCAAATGAACCTACACAGCAGTCTTTATTGTTAGATCTCTATCTATTAAAATCAGGGAGAGAAGCAGCGTTTCAGCACATTCCCTGGCACCTGCTGGTGATTACCCCGTTTATTGATTGTTTGTCAGAGATGTTTGCATCTTCAGGATGCCGGCCATTAGAAATATGGTTCATTGCAACTGCTCAAACTCCATGAATAATGTGTGGCATATCATCACCACTGAAGGCTATAGAGGAACATTTTAACCCAAAAAGTTATGATGCCCCGAAACTTAAGTCACCGAAATATCAAAAGCAGTTTTTAATCCAAATGGTATAATGTAAAATTTGCACAGTGCACCCCGAACACTCAATGTCTTTGGACAAGGATTCCTCGTTTTCTACCTAATAGCAGTGCAGTGTTTACACAGACTAGTAAACCTCAGGGCGCACCAGTGTTGGGATTTGGAGCGGTGCGTCATGGGAAGGTGATATGGGGTTGACAGCAGAGGCAGAAACAGTCTAATGTGATCTGAGCTCCTTGACAATGAATCAACAGATCTCAGCCAAAAAGTGGTTGAAAGCTGAGATAGGCCAAGATTCATCTGAAAAGCATTCAATTTATTTAGACTTTAGTTCAAATTGAATAATGATGTCATTAATAATGGCTAAGAACATTGAAATCATTACTTTAATCATGACGTCACTGATCATGATTGAATAACTAAAATCACAGTACCACCACATCTACTACCGCTACCACTACTACTAATATGGAAATCTTAATAAAAAAAACAATGCAATATTTATCATTGTGCTGTCACTGATAATACTAATGGCACTGGCATTCATTCATTCATGAATAGAGGTAGTCTGACTCTATCAGCTGTGTCTAAATGTAATATTAATCCCCCCATTGAAGGTCACCATTTGTCATGTCTGAGCCCTCGCTGTGTTGTCTGTGTCTATCCAGGCAACATGCTCCCTGTGTTCTGCGTGGTGGAGCATTACGAGAGCCCCATCGAGTTTGACAGCAAGGAGGAGCACGCCGAGTTTGTGCTGGTCAGGAAAGACATGCTGTTCAACCAGCTCATCGAGATGGCCCTTCTGTCACTGGGCTACTCGCACAGCTCGGCGGCACAGGCGAAAGGTAGGACTGGCACAAGCCCCCACTCTATTGATGACCCACTCACACACACATACACACACATACACACATACAAACATATACACATATACACACACGTACAAACTCAGGCATGCACGCACACACAACCGCACACGCACAGGCCCGCTCCACGAACTATAGAACTGGCCCTGCTATGATTTGGCTTCTCCCACAGCTTACCCCACACACACTCCCCCCCTTCCATCCATCCATCCATCCACCCATCCACCCACCCACCCACCCACCCACCCACACACACACACACACACACACACACACACACACACACACACACACACACACACACACTCCCCCCTTCCATCCATCCATCCATCCATCCAACCCCCTCCCCCCCACACACACACACACACACGTCCCCCTCCCCCACTCCCCCCCCCCCCCCCACACACACACACACACTCCCCCCTTCCATCCACCCACCCACCCACACACACACACACACACACACACACACACACACACACACACACACACACACACACACACACACACACACACTTCCCCCTCCCCCACTCTCCCCACACACACACACACACACACACACAACCGCCTTAGCTGTCCAGGCCTCTGCTAGTTTCCCAGCTGATCTGAAGGCTCAGTAACGTAGGCTGACATTGATCCCAGACAGTGGATACAACTACATGTCTCTCAGGAGTTCCCAGGGCCTCTCTGCTCTGTAAACCTCTAGCTAGAACACTCAGTGGGAGTGAAGGTGGGACTCTAACACACAGACCTGGGCGAGGCTCACTGGGAAAAGAGATGTCAATCTTAATGTGGCCTTGCTGGGGGAAAATATAGAATCAATCAATGATTGTAAATGTTTATCTGTATGCGTCTAACTGTGAGAAACATAACATTTACCATTGATTGTGTTTGTGTTTCTCTTTCCATTGCAGGTCTCATTCAGGTGGGCAAGTGGAACCCGGTCCCACTGTCCTACGTGACGGACGCGCCGGACGCCACCGTGGCAGACATGCTGCAGGACGTGTACCATGTGGTCACGCTGAAAATTCAGCTGCACAGGTCAGTCTCCACGCCCTGTTGCCCAATCAACCACCCACCCAATGCAAGTCCTGTGAAGTACCCAACCACATCACCCTCCTGACCCCACCACCCAGCTATGCCAGTCTAGTGTAGCATGCGTACCTAGTTAACTTGGGTTAAACACCCAACACATAGGCATACCATTCCTTTCCATGCTTACACCCTAACACAAATTAGCAACATAGCCATAGACCTTGCAGCAGCCATAACTGCAAAGACATAACTGGAATCCAGCCATACACCCCATAGTCATGGATGGACTGGACATAGCAATGGTAGCTATCCAGTCCATACAAAACCATGCATGGCAGTCGGGTTTGCTCATAGCACCTACTGTAGAACTGTACACACCATTTACGTTATCTATCATATCTATCCTGCCCTGCCTTTCTAAGGTCTTCCAAAGCCAAGTTAACAAACAGATCACCGACCATTTTGAATCCCACCGTACCTTCTCCGCTATGCAATCTGGTTTCCGAGCTGGTCATGGGTGCACCTCAGCCACACTCAAGGTCCTAAACGATGTCATAACCACCATCGATAAGAGACAATACTGTGCAGCTGTATTCATCGGCCTGGCCAAGGCTTTCGACTCTGTCAATCACCGCATTCTTATCGGCAGACTCAACAGCCTTGGTTTCTCAAATGACTGCCTCGCCTGGTTCACCAACTACTTCTCAGATAGAGTTCAGTGTGTCAAATCGGAGGGCCTGTTGTCAAGACCTCTGGCAGTCTCTATGGGGGTGCCACAGGGTTCAATCCTCGGGCCGACTCTTTTCTCCGTATACATCAATGATGTCGCTCTTGCTGCTGGTGATTCTCTGATCCACCTCTACGCAGACGACACCATTCTGTATACTTCTGGCCCTTCTTTGGACACTGTGTTAACCAACCTCCACACGAGCTTCAATGCCATACAACTCTCCTTCCATGGCCTCCAACTGCTCTTAAATGCTAGTAAAACTAAATGCATGCTCTTCAACCGATCGCTGCCCACACCTGCCCGCCCGTCCAGCATCACTACTCTGGATGGTTCTGACTTAGAATATGTGGACAACTACAAATACCTAGGTGTCTGGTTAGACTGTAAACTCTCCTTCCAGACTCACATTAAGCATCTCCAATCCAGAATTTAATCTAGAATCGGCTTCCTATTTCGCAACAAAGCATCCTTCACTCATGCTGCCAAACATACCCTCGTAAAACTGACTATCCTACTGATCCTTGACTTCAGCGATGTAATTTACAAAATAGTCTCCAACATTCTACTCAGCAAATTAAATGCAGTCTATCACAGTGCCATCCGTTTTGTCACCAAAGCCCCATATACTACCCACCACTGCGACCTGTATGCTCTCGTTGGCTGGCCCTTCGCTTCATATTCGTCTCCAAACCCACTGGCTTCAGGTCATCTATAAGTCTTTGCTAGATAAAGCTCACCTTATCTCAGAACACTGGTCACCATAGCAGCACCCACCCGTAGCATGCGCTCCAGCAGGTATATTTCGCTGGTCACCCCCAAAGCCAATTCCTCCTTCGGCCGCTTTTCCTTCCAGTTCTCTGCTGCCAATGACTGGAACGAACTGCAAAAATCACTGAAGCTGGAGACTCATATCTCCCTCACTAGCTTTAAGCACCAGCTGTGAGAGCATCTCACAGATCACTGCACCTGTACATAGCCCATCTGTAAATAGCCCATCCAACTACCTCACCCCCATACTGTTATTTATTTAATTTATTTTGCTCCTTTGCACCCCAGTATCTCTACTTGCACACTCATCTTCTGCACATCTATCACTCCAGTGTTTAATTGCTGTATTGTAA
>NC_138295.1:59000000-59045000 GCF_965601325.2 Salmo salar
TTTCATGCGTCTCTCTCCCATGATGGAAAGTGGAGTAGATAGTTGAAGCAGATAACGGCCCTGTGCGACTTCCTGGGGACACTGATAAGCGCCTGTGCTGTAGATGGCTATCACTTAAAGGGCCCAGGGCAGGCAGACAGCAGCATCCTGGTGCCACACAGTACCCACCACTACCTGTTGATGGCTGCTGGCTGGCAGAGGCTTCGTGGGCACGAGGTGGCGGTGGTTATCTGCACAGCTTGGCAAGTGTGTGTACTGTGTCTGTGCCGGGGGGGGGGGGGGGGGGGTGTGTGTGTGTGTGTGTGTGTGTGTGTGTGTGTGTGTGTGTGTGTGTGTGTGTGTGTGTGTGTGTGTGTGTGTGTGTGTGTGTTTGAGCCCCAGTGAGAGGCGTGATGTATGGAGAGAGATGCCTGATTAATGAGGACTGTTTATTAGAACATCTGTGTCAAAGATGAACACAGGAAGTGTGTCTTGGGTGGGCCCTGCTATAGCTGGCTCTGCCTCGCCCAGATACTGTAAATATAGCATGCTACGCCCAAGGAATAGTTCCCATTATGCCACAATACTGACTACACTGTACTCACCAAAATAGTGCATTCATATGGACTTGGTTCAGCTGATTTACTGTACTGTATGTGCCATTTTTCTGTTAACACTACTGAAGATACCAATTGTCAGATCCTCAATAACTCATCCTCAATGATCATTCCGCAATTCACTGGGATTGTAATGTATGCCGGTTGTGTAGTGGTGTTGAGGTCAGGAGTTCAGCATCAGGTCCATAGTGATCCACAGCAGCAGACTCAATCCTCCCTCGTCTTCCATCTCCGGTGAGAAGGAGTGGGAGATGTGGCTGCGGCTCTGCTGCATTGTTCACTGAAGTGCTGTTGTGCCAGAAGGTTCCCTGCCGTCCCCAAGTGCTCATATTAAAGATATGATAAAGATGGCATACCTGTAATTTGAAAACAGATGGTTTCATCTTTTGAATATTTATAACAATCAAAACAATTTCTCCTGCTATTCACCCGCAGGCCAGGAAGGTGTTAAAACATTTAATGAAAAGAAGACTGCGCCTTGTTTGCGAGGAATGCGTTCGAGAAATAAATAAGGAAGAGTAGAGTCAATTGTGGAGAAGGCGAGAGGGCACAGATATAAAAGCCTTATGTCTCTTGAAGATGTTTTTTAACATATTGTGGAGAGCCAGAGAAAAAAAGAAAAGATTCATCTGTTTACATTGCCTGATTTCCAGATGCTAACTTTTAATAGTCTGTTTGTTATTTTACTTTCTGAAAGCAAACTGCTCTTTACTGTAGTACTTCACCCTGCATATCAACAAGGCTGCTAATTCAGTGAAGCTCACTATTTGCCTTCCTCCCAGAAAGGTTCTCTCAAACTCCGTGGCATTTGCTATAAAGGGACACACCTCTTATATTTCATTTTGATTTGTTTTACATTTGGAAAGACAAGACCAAGATTTGTGCATGACTGATAAAAAAATGGTCTTTGCTAGAATATTGTTGTTTGTGCACCGAAATGTTTTATTCATTTTGACAAGAAAACACAGTATCAGTGCATGTCACACCAGCGTTAATATATGTCCTCATGCCGCACATTGCGGATCCTGAAGGTTTTCTCTCTCTTTACCAATCTCTCTCTTTCAGAGTATGATCTCCTCCATTGTGAACAGCACTTACTATGCAAATGTGTCGGCGGCAAAGTGTCAGGAATTTGGGCGCTGGTATAAACATTTCAAGAAGACAAAAGATATGATGGGTAAGCAAAATGTTACACTAACACTGTCTTATCAGACCCCCCAATCACCATTCCAATATGTCTGCCCCATGGTCCCCCCCCCCCCCCCCCCCCCCCGCTGCCCGGTACATTAAACACCTTTTAATCACATCATCAATGATGGCTCTTCTCCGATATTTCCCTGTACACTGCTCAGGTGCACAATGTTTTCACTGTTTTTCCTGAATCCATTCAGATTAATCTATTATTGCTTATCAGATCTAGTTTAGTATTCAGTCATGGCTGTCAAATCACAGACTAAATTGAGGTCTGCGACCTTTGTTTATGAATACTGTTTCAGTTACCTACAAATGATATACAGTAAGGATGATTTTCCTGGCTATCATCTGGTTTGAAATCGATCTGTTTTTCCTTGTCAAAGTAGAACACGGCTGGCTTTGTATTTTAGATAACTCAGTTAGTCCTCCTTGTCCCTGTTTGGAAATTAGGTCACATAACTCAGATACTGTCTATTTGATGTGTTTTGGTCATGAAATACTATACCAGTCATATTAATAGAGTTTAATATACAGTCATTTAGAGTATTGGTTTCAACCTACTGTGTAGAAATCCACCTTCCTATACAAGCTAGTGCTCATGTTGATTACATTCAAGATTAGCGGCGGTTGGTGCTGTTTAAGATTAAGGAGGATGATACATTTTTTTTATGAGCGTGGCATTATTTCTATTACAGCGTATTGTATGACTGTCATTCATATTCCATTAACCCAGCTCAATGTAACATCAACAGGTTTAGGCAACTACGTGATACTTTAATTTCCCCTGTACCCATCATGAGTTTGCTACAACCTAGCCTACGAATAAACGTTTATAACTTGGGGGAACTGGTCGAGAGATAAATGGAAGTAATCAAGATGAAAGACAGTGACACATTCAATACCTTCTTGCACACTCTTGCTTGCATCTATCTGATCTAGGGTGTAATCATTAGTTCAAACAGTTCCAAATTCAGGTAGATTTGTCCCCGTTTTGTTCCATTTGCTTCTGTTTAAGAAACGTTTTTTTCAACAGAATCGGCGGAATGAATACACCCCTGACTAGCCGCACACACATTTCACTTACATAGCAGCCACATACAAACAGCATCATCACTTTGTTCGTTGTATAATTCCTTCTCGCATCTACGCGCTCTCCTCCTCTCACCTTTTCCCTTTGCTTGTGGACTTCAGTGCACAACACATCAGCTGTCTGGTACCAGGCGATAAAAACCTTTCCAAGCCAAACCTTCATACCAGAACCGCTAGCTGCTACACACAGCCTACATCGTTGTCACCATTTTATCTAACGTCATAGTCAACATAGCCACTAGAACTAACATGTTAGTAAACCTGCTACAATCACGCAGTACAGTGTACAGCAAGCAATTTAGCAGTTACACTGGCTGACCTCTGTTTGAGGCAAGTGTTTAAGTAGGCTAAATTAGCTAGCTGCACTAGCTAGCAAAGTAAGTTAAAGTGAAAGTGGAAAAAATACAACAAAATATAGCTATCTCTCTCTCTCTCTGCTTCTCTTAAATATTTGAAATGAATTTGTTCAAATTTGTTCAACTATTTTCTTTCTCTCGAGTAAACTACCCCATTTTATGCACTACACTGCTAGTGAGCTGTGGCTTATGCTTCAGTACTAGATTCAATCTCTGATCCTTTGATTAGGTGGACAACATGTCAGTTAATGCTGCAAGAGCTCTGATAGGTACATTCTCCGGAAGTCGTCATAATTACTGTGTAAGTCTATGGAAGGGGATGAGAACCATGAGCCTCCTTAGTTTTGTATTGAAGTCAATGTACCCAGAGGAGGACGGAAGCTAGCTGTCCTCCGACTACACCATGGTGCTACCCTACAGAGTGCTGTTGAGGCTGCTGTAAACCTTCATTACAAAACAGTGTATTTTAATCCGTTATTTGGTGATGTTAATCTATTAAGTTTTTAAATGTTTCACTATTTACATTTTTATGAAATTCACTGAGTAGTGTGGTCCTCCCCTTCCTCCTGAGGAATATTCACTGGTCAAGATATAAGACCAGAATGTTTTCATGGTTTTTCCTGTGAACACTGTTCTGATCATATCATACTCCATTTGTCTGGATACATAACACCACAACATGAACACATAACACCACTGGCCCCTTACCCATCCTCTTGTGTACACACACATTTTACCTAACATTCTTTATGGTTTATGGAAGAGTACATAAAGAATGTAGGATCTCAAGTAGCAGCGATGTTGAAACTACACATTTAGACAAGTCCTGTGTGTATTTAGAATGTGATATTTAATGTGTACATGGGATATGAGGTGAAGCATAGTAGGTATCAACACTGTGGCATCCCTTATGTCCACATTAACCCTTTCTTCCCCTGGTCATGTATCATGTAGATTGTATGGGGTGTTAACCCTCTCTTTCTCTCTCTTCACCTGTGCACTGTGTGTCTTGTCCTCTCTATGTGTGTGTGTGTGTGTTTGCGGTGTTGCCCACACGTCTGTGCAGGCATGCGCCAACCCTCGCAGCTGGAGGGCTACCTGGGGACGTGTGTCCTCCACGACAGCCCCCGTGCCAACACACTAGGTACGTCACGTGGCCACACACACACCGTCTGTGGGCACACACACTGCACTGTGTCCCTGCCCAGTCCCTGCGAAAGCTGGCACCCCTCAGGTGGCTGTTTGTCGCCCGCGGCGACACTCTCAACCTTAATATTCATGAAAGGATGCCTACTATGCGTGCCCGTTGAGTGGCAGCGATGGCATAGAGGGCACTGTTGAAAGGGAGCATGTTAGCCTCTCCTTTGTGCTTCAGTGCCGCTGTAGTTTCATAAACATACACTTAGTCTACCACCATGGGCAGTGTAGTTATATTGCCTTACATCGAGACACTGTCTGTAATTGAAAATGCGTCTGGTTAAACACATTGAAGGGCCCTGGTCGACAGTCTCTGCTGTCAGAGCTGCCTCTATGGGACCCGGCAAAGTGGTCTCTACTCTGTTGAAGTGTGATAGCAGTTCAGGGCAGACCCCCTATCCAGCAGGAGAAAGAGTTCCATGGGGTTTGGACCCCCCCTTTCTTTCTCTCTCTCTCTCTCTCTCTCTCTCTCTCTCTCTCTCTCTCTCGTTCTCTCTCTCCCTCGCTCTCTTTCTCTCTCTTCCCCTCCCTCTCTCTCTCTCCATCCCTCTCTCAACCCACATCCCATTCCCATTGTGTGTTTAATCCGGGACTCTTTTGTGGCTGGATTCCACACAAGGACTCCCGCGTCTGTGGCTGCCTTTTCTCCAGGGCCTGCCGTGCTTTTCTGCCACCCCTTTTTATTTTGTTTTTTCATGGAAATGCTGTGTGTGTGTGTGTGTGTGCGTTCAGTATGTGTGTGTATGTTTGTATGTTTGTGTGTGTGTGTGTGTGTGTGTGTGTGTGTGTGTGTGTGTGTGTGTGTGTGTGTGTGTGTGTGTGTGTGTGTGTGTGTGTGTGTGTGTGTGTGTGTGTGTGTGTGTGTGTGTGTGTGTGTGTGTGTGTATTTGTGAGCATGCCCCCCAGCAATGTGTGTGAGCACAGAGTAGAGAGACAAGAGCGAAGCATCACAGCCAGGGAATGCCGAGGATTAGGGGAGAGATGTAATTATTACCCCCTTTTTTTCCTTAATAATTTGTTTTGACAAATACTGAAAAGAACAGTTTTGGCCGGTTGTTGTGTTTCCTGACAGTTAAGAAAACATGCTGCTATACTTGTGATTATTGTGTGGATTTTTGGAACTCTTCCAGGCACTCAATCTTTTATCTCTCGCTGAAATATTGAGTTTGTGGAAGATTTTCTCCTCCTAACACCAATTTGTGCTTCTCTGAAATATGATTTCTATGATTGAATATGATTTTTTGGCCCCATGCTGGCAGTTGCACACATCTAAGTGTAAATGGTATGGCTAATTTAAGAGCTACTATTCTGTTCAGTGCATGTAAATGATTCAATCTATATGAATTCTTTAGATAGAAAACCTCAGCAGATTCAAGCAGATCCAGTCTGACGAAACCTCACATTTACTCATAGTCACTTTGATATCCTCTTAGATTTTTTAAATTATTATTTTCATCCACAGACGTGTAATTTAGACAGAGCTCAAAAATACTCACAAGCTGCCATTATGGACTTAAATATTCCCAAAATGAGAGACACCATAAATAGTACATTCATTTTTCCTTAGGCCCGAGGAAGAGGTCATGTCTAGGATGCTCCTTACACAGTAGAGATCCTCTCCCCTCTCTCTCTCTCTCTCCTCTCTCCTCTCTCACTCTCTCTCTCTCCTCTCTCTCTCCTCTCTCTCTCTCTCCTCTCTCTCTCTCTCTCTCTCTCTCTCTCTCTCTCTCTTCTCTGTCCCATCCCTGGGGTTATATTTAGGCCGTCCCCAAAAATATCATATTGGCTAGCTTCCATACCTTGTTTTAGAATTAGGTACATAAAGAGCGATTCAGGGATTATCTGTTTCCCAGTATGCGCAGACATACACACACACAAACATACATACACACACACACACACACTTGTTTTTATTACTCACATGATTGGGCCATATAAACTAACTTTATCAACTAATTCCGGGAGCTGCCAAGGCTCTGGGGGCTGTCTGCAGGTCGCACACTGAGGCCCTTTATCTGGGGCCTGAATCTAGGGTGGGGCTTTTTAGACAGGCAAGTGTCTGAACAGCTATGTCTTGTCACAGAGACACAGGTTTGTTCAGAGACTGTAAAGTTTTGTTGCTCAGAGATTTGGCCTGATGCACTGTTTTCAATTTCAAAGTCTGTTTTACTCATCTGAGTGGGTTGGACAGTGTGCATTGGTGCATTCTGTCTGGGCATTTTCTGCTGTACTCTTCAGCCAGTATTCAAAGTGTTTAAATTGACCCTCTCTCTCCTCTCCTCTCCCCCTCCCTCCCCTCTCTTTCCCCTCCTCTAGCAGACATGGACGGCCTGTCTGACCACTCCCCTCCGGGCCCCAACCACAACCACAACCACAACCATCTGACCTTCTCCCAGCAGCCCATCCCGGGCAGCACGGCCGAGCAGCCCCCCTCCTCCCCGGTGCCCCCCCTGCCCCCTCCGTCCCACAGTGGGGGCCAGACCCCTGGCCGCCCGGCTCAGCTCCCCCCTGGCCTGCATCACCCAGGCCTGGTGTCCACCCCCATTAGCCCCCAGCTGGTGAACCAGCAGCTGGTCATGGCCCAGATTCTCAACCAGCAGTATGCCGTCAACCGGCTCCTGGCACAGCAGTCGCTGTCGCAGCAGTACCTCAACCACCCGCCGGTCAACCGAAACGCCCTGACCAAGCCCCTGGAGCCCCAGGTAGCCAGCAACACCGAGGTGTCCATGGAGATATACCAGTGGGTGAGGGACGAGCTGAAGAGGGCCGGCATCTCCCAAGCCGTGTTCGCCCGCGTGGCTTTCAACAGGACCCAGGTGAGGAGGGGCAGAATTTAACACTGACTTTTGATGCCAATAGGAGATTTGGGGAAAGATCGCAACATCTCAAGATAGAATGATGTGCTAATAGGACTGGAAATTAAAAAATACTCAACTCTTGCCTTTCCCCAAAGCACTCCGACACATCTGTCACAAGGACAGAATTGTTTTGAGTTGTAGTGGCGCAAAGTCAAACTCTGCATTCTTGTCGACAAACAGTTCATCTTATAACCGCTTACAACAACCTAGCACCACAACAACAACAACTGAAAAGCTATAGTACACCTGGCAAGCCGCAACGTCAGAGCACCAGGCGCGGTCACGGCTTGCGCTCCCTCTGCTAAAACATGTGATTTCACTCTACAGGCAGGCAGCGCAGCAGGGTCCTGACAGAGATAATGTCTTAAGATGTTCTGCATATTTTTGGGGGGAGGTGGCAGCAAACCTCATTACTCCTCCGCCACTTTGAAGTTGTGTGCGAAACCTCTTGATAAGAATCTATTGGAATCAGTGCGTACCGACGCTCTCTCCACAAAAACAGTTCAGTGGATAGCAAGCAGACAGTGGTGTTTTTGTGCATATTGACAAGCCTCTCTCCTTTCAGCCTTATCTCGCCGGTATGAAGAAATAGGAATGTGCCTTTTGAGAGCCTCCTCTTGTATTATTTATTGTGTGTTAATGTTTTTCTCTTCCTGTTTCTGCCGAGGGTGTTAATAAGGCTGCGTGTGGTGTCGACGCGGGGCGGGCGGGCGGGGCGGGTGGGCGGGGCGGACGCACCGGGGCTCGCCGTCCCTTTTTTGTAGAAGCGGCCGAATGACTGGGGACATGGCCGGGCGTAATAAACATGCAAGCATACACAAACACAATTGCACACACACACACACACACACACACACACACACACACACACACACACACACACACACACACACACACACACACACACACACACACACACACACACACACACACACACACACACGCGTATACGCAAACACATAACACACACACACGCGCGCACACACACACACATATTCTCGCACAATCTTCAGGATACCCGTGACATGCACTCAATGTCAGTATGAAAGCTTGTCTCCCCGTTCAGAGTTGATACCTGTATCTAGTTATACATTCTTGGCTCCGTTCATCTATTCCAATGTCCTTCAGTGTTTCATTAAGTCGCAAGCACAGTGTGTTTTCCTAAACGACCATACCATTAGTTAAACAGCGGAGCCACTAGTTCTATCTCCGGTAGTTGGTCTAACTATCAACAGAACTGACGTCAAGTTGTTGATTACAAAATCATTTTGTTTATTTCCAAATCACACACCTATTGAAGAAGAGAAGCTAAAAATGGATCACTCAGTGTGTGTCCAACGGCGGATGAAAAGCCTCGATCACACAGTCCTGATAGTACAGTGATTCCCGTAATGACAGGATTCATAGCTATTGAAAAGGAACAGCGGATACACTGATTGCTACACTGATGCTCA
This sequence comes from Salmo salar, assembly GCF_965601325.2. Taxonomy (NCBI): domain Eukaryota; kingdom Metazoa; phylum Chordata; class Actinopteri; order Salmoniformes; family Salmonidae; genus Salmo; species Salmo salar. The sequence goes on from NC_138295.1 coordinate 59,008,745, forward strand.
CTGAGTCGATGTGCTGTAATAGTTACATCATCCTCTGGGTCTGGGAGAGTTTACGAGTAAGAAATAGAATGTTCACAACGGACATGAAGTTCCTGTAGTGATGTCAATGTATGAGTCTTCTCAGGGCTTACAAATAGGGCATCTCTCTCTCCCTCCCTCTCTCTCTCTCCCTCCCTCTCCCACTCTTCCTCCCAGGGCCTGTTGTCTGAGATCCTGCGTAAAGAGGAGGATCCTAAGACGGCCAGCCAGTCTCTGCTGGTCAACCTGCGGGCCATGCAGAACTTCCTGCAGCTGCCCGAGGCCGAGCGAGACCGTATCTACCAGGACGAGAGGGAAAGGAGCCTGACGGCTGCCTCGGCCATGGGGCCTGCGCCACTCATCAGCACCCCGCCCACCCGGCCAGTGCAGGTATGGAACGAACAGGCAAGCATGCACACAGACAGAGCAGCGTGCACACACACACACACACACACACACACACACACACACACACACACACACACACACACACACACACACACACACACACACACACACACACACACACACACAAACACATTTATTTTGACCTTAAATTGTACAGCAAGTGCCGCTACCCACCCCACTCTTAAAATAGGAAGCAACTCAACGATGACAAGTTCTGTGGAGGAGCGAATCTCCCCCAGTCTCTCAGTCAGTCAGTTCCTCATTCAACTGCCTGACCACCAGCTCTCCACTGTCTCTCCCACAATCAAAGTCCTTTATTGGACAGGTATGTGGCAACTTTTCCACTTAAGCACATTTTGAGTGCGGTCGAGTGTGTCTGGGGTGGAGAGGGCCAGACAAAGGCCTGCTCTGTTCAGCCTCGGACTGAAGACTGCCTTTTATTTGGGAGAGAGAGAATGTCCCTGTGCCACCCATTGGCCAAACAGGGAGGCCCCTTCGACTGCATGGCCAGATCGCAGTGGCCGTCCTTACAAAACTGGAAGTAAAGGGAAGAATCATACTCTGAACCAGTGGTTTTAAACTAGGAAAAGGCCACTTTGCAGTTCACAGGTCTTCCTCAACAGTCAGTTGGCTGTGAAAGCTGGACATGGAAAAAGGGAGAGAGAGCCAATAGAGAGAGGAAGAGAGAGAGACAGACACAGAGAGGGAGACAGAGTGAGAGAGAGAGAAAGCGAGAGAGTGAGCGAGAGAGAGCTGTCCCTCGTACAACGACACATTGACCAGACTCGACCATGTTTCTGCTATCAGACGTACCTCTGTTCAGGCCCTAATTCTTTTACTTCAGTGTCGTCCATTTCAAACGTGTGGATCAGGAGGTGCACACACCTTTCTCGATTGAATAATTGTGTTAGTCAAATTCCAGGGCTGGGATTTCAGTTTTTATAGTAATAGAGGTGGGCTTGTATACTAAATGCATCATTTTATGGGGCAGTACAGGACACACAGACCTTTTCGCGTCATTAGAACCAGCTTATTCTCGATAGGCCACTTCTAAATTCCCACCATTTACTATACAGTTATTTACTTCTTGCTGAACATGAAACATAGAAGCATATGATCATTAGCCCTAATATGCATTTTTCTATTCTTCCCTTCACCTATGACTGAGTCCTACTGTATCATAGTATGCCTTGGCCTGGACATATGCCAGACTCCCACTGACAGCTCCTATAAAGTATAAAGTAATGCGTTGGGAGATTTAGCCACATAAATCAGTCAGGGTAGCAATTGAGCAGACAGGGAGGCTTTTATAGGCCTCCTAAAAAATTATGCGGAGGTATGTTTCTCATGTGTGCCCATGGGTGGCTTCAGTGCCCTCACCAGTCTCTGCATGTCCCAGGCTTAAGAATTAGAGCTACTGAGGAAATTGTTGGTAGTCAGTACACACACTGACACCCCTCGCCTACTGAGTCATAAACAGTTAAAAAGATGCCCAGGAATCTTAAAACATTCCGGTTTACCACAAATTTGGGGTCCATTATCTTTTCATAACGGCTCGCCCGTTAGGTGTCTAGACATATACATTAAACATTTATTTGTGATTTTTACAGATTGTTTCGGGCAAGTTTGTAACTGATAAGATTAATACTTGAGTAATTTAATTATTGCCTACACGTAAAAAAAAAAAAAATATTAAAAAAATGCAGTATTCACACAAGTTTTAAAATGGTTTCCTCCAGAATGATGTTGATTCAATTCCATGTATCTCTCTGCACTTTGATTTCTGATCAGTTTAGCTTCATCAATGAGACTGCAGTGTACTAAAGTTGTCATTGCACATGAAGTATACTACCTTTGTGTTGATACGGCTTAACCAGTTTTTGTTGCGTTTGTGTGTGTGTGCGTGTGCGTGCGCGTTTGTCTGTGCTAATGTGTGTTCGTGTGTTGTTAAATCCCCTTTCTGAGGGTGGGACTAAACAAACATGTCTCTGTTGCCCCAGCAGCCCAGGAGAGAAGACTGTAACAACGTCAGACCTGAGGACTGGAACCCCAGAATCCCTGTGGGCATCTCTCCTGTAAGCAAACACAACAATGAACCATCTCTTTGTAACACTTTCACCGTTACTGTACTGTATCAATAACATTGTTATTAATGGTTATCGTAATAATGTATGTTATGGCATTTTATGTATATTGTAGCATGATTTGCTCATAACAGTTTTAGAATTTAGAATTTTAGTAGAAACACATTTTAATAAGTAATTCAATTAATAAAAATGTATTTATTAATAGTTCATCAATTGTTTATTAATGCTTATTCGTCAAAGTTATTATAAAGCGTTACCAATATGTTATCTTATATTTGTTAAGTGAAGTTAATTAGACAAATGATGAAATGTATGAAACCATTTAATGTGAAATTGTCTCCCATGTTTTAAACCTAGTTCTCTTTCCTTCGTTTACCTATCTGGACAGATCCCCGAATCCAGAAAACACGGCAGCATCACCTTGTTTTCCAACCCTTTTGCTGACACTCCTTACCCTGCCCAGGTGAAGGCCTCTCCGCTCCCCAGCGAGTGGAACGGCAAGACAGAGAGCTGCATCCTCAACATCAACTCCTCCATCTATGACGAGATCCAGCAGGAGATGAAGAGAGCCAAGGTGTCCCAGGCTCTGTTTGCCAAGGTGGCCGCCTCCAAGAGTCAGGTACAGACCCAAACGTTGACTTAGACTCTGGTTGCCGTTTTTGTACACACAACATACAGTTCTAGGCCACAGACCACTAAAGGCACTATTTGATACAGACACACAGACCTGCAGAACAACACCACACGCAATAAGTATTATTTTCCGCTTTGCCACGCAGTAGAAGAGGGTTAGCAAAGAAACTGGTATCATTTTGGGAGAAATTGGCACAAAAAATTTTAAGAAAATGTTGAAGAAAAGAATGTCTCTGGCTATATTACTGGGAACGTATGTTATTAAACTATTAGTTACAGTTCTGTGGATTTTACAGCTTGAAATATAATGCACACATCAATATTTAGAGCTAATATTTTCATTTCATGCCTGAACTTGTCGTGGAGACATTTTGGCTCCTTTCCAGTGTGGTTGATGAAACATTAGAAAACAAAACAATAAAACACGATATAAAACCAGATCTGGAGACATTCACCAGTTAGGGGGTTCAAAAACTGAAGCGCCACATTGTGCAACTCTCCTCTCTCCTCCGACTGGTGATTTATCGCCATAATGACATGTCTCCTTTATTGTGGGTTTAGCGAACAGCAGACAGTGTTTCAACACAAAACAAACCTGTTTATATTAGCTGTGCTCTGAATGACTCTCAGCTAAAGCGGAGCCTGTTATCTCGCCCAGGGAACAACCCACTCGTTGAATACCGGTTTGTGTGAGCAGAATTACCATCAGTTTAACTTTTATTAAAACTAATTAAAGAAATGCGGAGCAAGCCGTTATTATTAAAGGTTTGATATATTGGTGGAGCACAGTTGAAAATGTTTCCACAATTGTTACTTGATGAAGAAAAAGAAAATAGATTAAACAGTGGCCAAATTATCTGGAATGATCTGTGGATTTTTTAATATTTTTTTCGCTGATTGGCATGATTATAGGGCCAGATATCTTTGTTTTACCAAATTGCAGTTTGATGCACAAACCATTGTTTTTGTTCAGGAGTTCAAAGACTTTTTGGAAGAGAAGAGAGAAGAGGGGGAGAAAAAATATCTCTTCTCAGATGATCGTTTGTGAGTGAACAGGTTTCCACTGTTTCCTCCCTCCCTCCCCCCTCTCTTTCTCTCCCTCTTTCTCACTCTCTCTCTCTCTCTCTCTCTCTCTCTCTCGCTCTCTTCCCTCTCTCTATCTTCTCTCTCTTCCCTCTCTCCTCCCTGTCTCCCTGCTCCACCATTCATGGTGATGGAGGCGGAGGGTGTGAATGTGAATTGAGCAGCAGATAAGAAGTGTGCTAATTATGCCTGTGAAAGGGGGCCTGGGAGAGCACTTATCTCTGGCTCCATCTCGTAATGGGCGCTCCCCGGGCAGCTGGTGCCCCTCCTGGCCCACATCACCACCAGGGGCAGTGGCGGCTCCACTCTGCACCAGGCCCAGACTCAGAACCAGAGACCCAGGCCCAGGCTCTGCACTTTAGCACAGTGGGGGCTGCTGGTGCTGGGGTTGGAGGGTGAGGGAGTGAGGAGCTGGTGGTGGTGGATGGTGTTGGGGGATGGGTCCATCCATGGGGGTGCAGACTGGCAGGAGGAACGGGGGTTTGGGGACGGGGGAGGCTCAGTCTCGATATGGAGGCTGGCACATGCATGTCTGATTGGTGTGCCGTGCCCCCACTGCCATCCCGGCACAGTGCAGGAATTCTCGGTGGTCGCAGGCTCACATGTATGCAGCCCACCACCCTGGAAGAGCTGGCGAATGTTGGGGGGTTGGAGGACAGGAGAGCTTGGCTCAGGCAGCTATTGTGTGTGCCTATGTGTGCGTTTGCCTCGTCTAGCCCTGCCCCTGTGAAAGATAGATAGAGCGAGGAGAGGAGGGGAAAGGAGGAGCGGGGAGAAGAGGGGAGGAGATCTGAGAAGGGGAGCAGGGGGCTGTGGAGTGGGAGAGGATGGGAGCAGTGGTGGTCCCCTGAGTGTGAGAGCTCTAAGCAGGAGTTTAGAGATTGGCTTACACTCCAGTGTGTGTGTGTGTGTGTTGTGTGCATGGGTGTGTTGCGTGGGGGATGGGGTTTGGAACACAGCCATCCCGTCCCCTCTCAGGGCTTGTAACCACAGCAGACCTCTCTTTCTGCCAGCCTTTAACTGGTCGGTTTCTCTCTCATATTCACAGTAGCATTTCAATCATCTTTTTAACCTCAACATTTTGGGTGCAGTGAGTAAGTACAATTGAAAATCTCCATTCCGCTGCTGGTTGACATCAAATTCAGTCATGCAGCCTACAGTATACCTTGAGACTACAGCCCATTTTGACTTGTTTGTACAGCTATACATTACATTAAGATAGAATCCAATAACCCTTCATAGTTCATTTTTTGTCAAATTTCGTTCTTATCAAATTCAAAGTTGAGCCAACATTCAGCTGTGGGAGATGTACTGTACACTAGTTTGAGAAGGTTGTTAGAGGGTAACTATAGTATTGAGGTAGCCTTTGTTGATGATGTAGCCTATTGGTTTGAAGCCAGCCACAGGAGACAATGCCTCCAGAATCCGCAGCTAGCATTAGGAGACGCCCCTTTAGTGATAGCGTTCGAAATGATGGATGCTAGATTTTGATGAAAGCCCTTGTCAGTGCTAACAAAGCTGCACCGGTAGAGGTGGTAGCTAGCTAGCTATCTGTTTTAGCTAGTGAAATGGAGGCTATCCATATTGGCTAGGCTAACAGAGAGGGTGCTTAGCTAGCTGTATGTTGTTGGCTGCTAAAGGAGCGGAAGCTAGCGATGGGTGGCTAGCGGTGGGAGGCTAGTCGTGGGGAGCCCCTAACATGGCTTTGGTGTCTAAACTGCCTGACACACATCCTGAGAGGGAGCTGTGATTGTCTGTATCAGAGTCCCTGCTGTCACACAAAAAGCGATCCGGGAGCCCCTGCGCCACAGGGCTAGCTCTCATACCCCCCAACACACACACAGAGTGACCAGTGGAATACAAAAAAGAAACGCCACCACCAAGTGCCTACCTCTCTCTCCCCTCTCTCTCTCTCTCTCTCTCTCCCCCTCTCTCTCTCTCTCCCTCTCTCTCTCTCTCTCTCTCTCTCTCTCTCTCTCTCTCCCTCTCCTCCTCTCTCTCTCTCTCTCTCTCTCTCTCTCTCTCTCTCTCTCTCCTCCCTCTCTCTCTCTCTCTCTCTCTCTCTCTGTCCCTCGTTCTCTCTCTCTCTCCCTCTCTCTCTCTCTCTGTCCCTCGTTCTCTCTCTCTCCCCTGGAAGAGGCTACGCTAATTAGCCAGGCTCTAATGAGACAGAATGGCACTGATCTGGTCCGCCACTGCGCCACCAGGGGGGGGTTGGTGCAGGGATGGCAGGGGGGGGGGCTGGTGTGTGCCATCTGTCACCCTGCGCCCGCCTGGCACGCAGCTCTCTAGGGGGTGGGGGGAGGGACACTGAGTGCCTCGCTGGTCTGGAGTGGAAAGGTGGAGAGAGGGAGAGAGACAGAGGGGAGGAGGAGGGTGGTGGAATTACTGAAGGTCCACAAGAACCCCCCCCCCTGCCTATAATTTCTGAAATGATTCATATCCTGGGTTAGTGGAATCTGTGTTGTTGTTTTTGACTGGGACAGCTTGAACGCTGTACATCCATCCCACTCATATGGCCCAACCACCTCCTTAATACTCAGTTCATGGAGCCCTCCTGGGTTCCTCTCTCTGCTTAGTCTAAGGGGTAGATGTTACAGGAGATGACATTTGGAATGTAGACTCACTGCTTTGACAGAATTGAACAATATCTGATCTTCTGAAGCAGGAAGAGCCTAGGGAGAAACTGGGCATGACCACCTACACCATGAGTCATGAACCTAGAGATAAAAAATGTGAGGGTTTTAATAACTTGAGTGCTTTGCCTTCATGGATAAAATGACTGGGGTGCCGTTATAGGGCTGATCCAGAGTGAAGTTATAAATCACCTCCCAAAGTTTCACTTCTGTTTCTGTGGTGTAACGGCCAACATAATATCTCCATTGTTTGTTTACAGACTCCGGATTGTCTCCCTGCGAAGCTGATGCAGATTAGAAACGAGAGAGCATCACCAAAAGGGAAAGAAAGGCCATGAATGTTTATTAATTAATTTATTTATTTATCCGGTTGCTTGGTTATTAGGTTGTCGGGGAAACGGTGGCAGATCCTCTATAATATTAAAGAGACAATTTTTGGAACCGGAGGCCCAGATGTCTGAATAATTAATTTAGTGTATGAATTATCTCGCAAAAGGCAGTTCCTCCTGTTCCCTCTAAAATTAGCATTTTTCTTATTGTTTAATGGACAGAATAATCCCCACCAGCATCTAACCCACTGCCTCTCATTTCATCAACCACCCCCCCCCCACCCCCCCCACCCCACTGATCATGCACATACCTTTCTACTGTACTACTCTACTGTCTATTTCTCTCTCTCTCATTCACACACTCACACCCTCTTTCTCTCCTCCACTCTGCCCTTTTGCCCCCCTCCACCACACCTACTGTACCTACCTCCATCCCCACATTCCACTCTCCGACATTTGCCCTCCGCTGTCCCAAGTCTGAGGCTGCTCTCACCCTCCACGCCCCCGTTGCTTCTCCTTCCCAGGCTGGGCTAACAGTGTGGGGAGAGCCTCGCTCCAGCTCCAGCCCTTTCCCACTATCTCCTCTGACAGACCACACAGGGCTTGTTCTGAGGCCCATTCTGGCTAATCTGATCAGGCAGGCAAATACGCCGGGAAAAGCGCTTTAATGATCCCCCTAATTACCTCAAGTCAATACCAACTGTATTATTAGACTCGGGGAAAATATTCCATTAGGGTGCCCCCTGTGGGAGTCCCCCCCTTGCGCACCGATGTCACGCGCCGCGCGCCCCCACGCTTGTAATTAATTTTATTTACACACGCAGGAATGCACAAGGTCGCACCTGCAGCCCGGAGCCGCCCGACTCGGCCCGCCTAATCAGATCTGTCATAATTACCATTCTGCATGCTTCTGACACACGCCGGGAAATATTTCAATTTAACTACAGCCACAAGCTCCAGCAGATGCAGTGTGGGGATGTGTTAGTCTGTGTGTGTGTGAGAGAGAGAGAGAGAGAGAGAGAGAGAGAGAGAGAGAGAGAGGAGGAGAGAGAGTAAGAGAGAGGGAGAGAGGGGAATTGCATGGGGAGACATTAGGACCTATTCGAATGCTTGTGTGCTCCCGCTTTCTATTTCTCGATCTCTCCCTCTCGTTCTCTTTCACTCTCTCGCTTTCTCTCTCTCTCTCCTTCTACTTGTTTCTCTTCAGACCCTGTCTCTCTCCTCTCTCTTACTACGCACATGATTCCACAAAGTAGACTTCTCATACTGTATAGCTATGACTTTCCACACCGGTTCTCATTTCATACAGAGGGTTAAGACGTCCCTCCCATCTCATACATGTCATTCATTGAGACCCTATTTGGAGATTTGAACAAATGTAACAGTCCCTTCCATCTGACAGCAAACATGTAGACCAATTACAGATGCGGCTTTAGCTGACATACACAATTTGCAGCTTTTCTGCTATTTTAATCCATAATTCACGAAGATCAGTCATGATTTATCATCTTAATTATGCTCTGATATTAGCAATTAAACTCCAGCTTTGAATTAAATCTCAATCAAGTGCTTATAATTGATGGAATCACACTCCTCGTAGGTGATTGGTGTGTTCCTAATTCAGATGCTGTTTAGCTCTGAAACTTCCTTCTTCTCTCTTCCTCTTTTGTGAGTTAGTGGTCCTTTGTTCATTCATTCACTCTCTTACTTGTTCTCCTGTTTCTGTAGCTGCCTCAATTACTGTTGTATACTCCATAGAAGATGTTAACAGAGGGATACTATAATGTTGAAAAGATTTTACTGTACTCTCTCTCTCTCTCTGTGTTTAATAATTATCAAAACCGGAATAGCTTGATTGATTTTTTCCACAGTCAACTGAACATGCCTCCTAATGTTTGACAGACAGACCCGGCATACAACACAGTGATTTGTTTTGTCATTTTATAGCCTGGCAGAGCAGAGCACAGATGTGTCATGTTCTGTATTTGAGGATTTTGACATTTCATTGACCTGCTCTGGTCGTTCTGTCCCAGTTCTAAGTGTTCCCGTTATAGGAATTCATACTGCAACTGTGGCATTCTGTGACGATGAACCGATTGGCATTGTTCTGAGAGTAAATGCTGAGAAAGAGAACGTTTCCTGCACAATCATGCTTTCACTCCGCAGCATATGTGCAATGTAGATGTTCCAGTCTGCTATTGTTGACAACTGGCGCATTGTGATGCGAGAGGGCATGACCTTTCACTCAGAAAACGCTGATATCACGTTTCCCAGCTGGTGTCTTTGACATCATATATCTTCCACTGCGGGTCTGAAATGTGTCGGTCAAGACTTCCCATGTTGCAATTTGAAAATGAATGCAGGGAAACAGGTTGCCTTGTTTGTTTCAGATTGAGCAGATGTGGGTATGTATGCATACTCTACTGTTGACACTCCTGCAACGGGGTTAGGTAACCAATCTGGCAAACGATTTGAAAGAATTCCACTTTGACAAGACATTAATGCATGTTTTTATGTAGCTACAGGTTAAACTCGGTATAAATGTCCAAAATAAGGGATTACAATTGCAGATGACATTATATTCTGTTGAGCAATATATTTCCTACTAAGGATTCACAATTTGACTGGATTGTTTTGTGTACAAATCCTTCAAAATAAATCATCACTTTTCATTCGTTGTTTCTAAAAAGTGTTAATTGATAGATTCATTCTATAGCACAAATGCTCATGGACAGTCAGGCCCCAGTCCAATGAGTTCTATTGCAGGGAGTCAGATGGTTGAGTTATGAACAGTCAAGAGTATTACCATGTATTACCATGTGCAGAACAATCCCCTGCAGGATCAGTGAGTAAAGCCCAGGACATGAGCTCTACCAGGTGGAAATAATGTAATGGTGCACATAGACATCTCTATGAGCTCTTTCACGGTTCACTCTACTTGTGTTACCATTGACTTAAGGTGAATCCTGAAAACAATTGCAAAACATGCAAAACAATCGCTGTATACCTACGTTGAGGAGTTCGCCACAAGAGTCACGGGCTTCGTCAATAAGTGCATACAGTGCCTTCGGAAAGTATTCAGATCCCTTGACTTTTCCACATGTTGTCATGTTACAGCCTTATTCTGAAATTGATGAAATTGTTTTTTTTCCTCATCAATCTACACACAATAGACTAGAATGACAAAAAACTGAAATATCACATTTACATAAGTATTCAGACCCTTTACTCAGTACTTTGTTGAACCACCTTTGGCAGCGATTACAGCCTCGAGTCTTCTTGGGTATGACACTACAAGCTTGGCACACCTGTATTTGGGGAGTTTCTCCCATTCTTCTCTGCAGATCCTCTTAAGTTCTGTCAGGTTGTATAGCGAGCATTGCTGCACAGCTATTTTCAGGTCTCTTCAGAGATGTTCGATTGGGTTCAAGTCCAGGCTCTGGCTGGGCCACTCAAGGACATTCAGAGACTTGTCCCGAAGCTACTCCTGCATTGTCTTGGCTGTGTGCTTAGTATCATTGTCCTGTTGGAAGGTGAAACTTCGCCCAGTCTGAGGTCCGGAGAGCTCTGGAGCAGGTTTTCATCAAGGATCTCTCTGTACTTTGCTCCATTCATCTTTCCCTCGATCATGACTAGTTTCCCAGTCCCTGCTGCTGAAAAACATCCCAACAGCATGATGCTGCCACCACCATAGGGATGGTGCCAGGTGTCCTGAAGCTTGGCATTCAGGCCAGAGAATCTTGTTTCTCATTGTCTGAGAATCTTTAGGTGCCTTTTGGCAAACTCCAAGCGGACTGTCATGTGCCTATTACTGAGGAGTGGCTTCCATCTGGCCACTCTAACATAAAAGCCTGATTGTTGGAGGGCTGCAGAGATGGTTGTCCTTCTGGAAGGTTCTCCCAGCTCCACAGAGGAACTCTAGAGCTCGGTCAGAGGGAATATCAGGTTCTTGGTCACCTCCTTGACCAAGGCCCTTCTCCCCAGATGGCTAAGTTTGGCCGGGTGGCCAGCTCTAGTAAGAGTCTTAGTGGTTCCAAACTTCTTCCATTTAAGAATGATGGAGGCCAGGGTGTTCTTGTGGACCTTCAATGCTGCAGCATTTTTTTGGTACCCTTCCCCAGATCTGTGCCTCGACACAATCTTATCTCGGAGCTCTACGGACAATTCCTTCGACCTCATGGCTTGGTTTTTGCTCTGACATGCACTCAACTCAACTGTGAGACCTTATATAGACAGGTGTGTGCCTTTCCAAATCATGTCCAATTAATTGAATTGAACACAGGTGGACTCCAATCAAGTTGTAGAAACATCTCAAGGATGATCAATGGAAATAGGATGCACCTGAGCTCAATTTCGAGTCTCATAGCAAAGGATCTGAATACTAATGTAAGTAAGGTATTTCTGTTTTACATTTTTTTTATAAATTTGCAAACATTCTAAAAACCTGTATTTGCTTTGTCATTATGGGGTATTTTATGTAGATTGCTGAGGATATTTTTTATTTAATCCATTTTAGAATAAGGCTGTAACGTAACAAAATGTGTAAAAAGTCAAGGGGTCTGAATACTTTAGCACTGTAGACGATGTCATCCCCACAGTTACTATAAGAACATATCCAAACCAAAACCATGCACAGTTGAAGTCAGACGTTTACATACACTTAGGTTGGAATCATTAAAACTCATTTTTCAACCACTCCACAAATGTCTCGTTAACAAACTATAGTTTTGGCAAGTCGGTTAAGACATCTATTTTGTGCATGACACAAGTAATTTTTCCAACAATTGTTTACAGACAGATCATTTCACTTATTACTCATTGTATCACAATTCCAGTGGGTCAGAAGTTTACATATTCTAAGTTGACTGTGCCTTTAAACAGCTTGGAAAATTCCAGAAAAAAGATGTCATGGCTTTAGAAGCATCTGATAGGCTAATTGACATAATTTGAGTCAATTGGAGGTGTACCTGTGGATGTATTTCAAGGCCTACCTTCAAACTCAGTGGCTCTTTGCTTGACATCATTGGAAAATCTAAATAAATCAGCAAAATAATTGTAGACATCCACAAGTCTGGTTCATCCTTGGGAGCAATTTCCAAACACCTGAAGGTACCACGTTCATCTGTACAAACAATAGTACGCAAGTATAAACACCATGAGACCACGCAGCCATCATACCGCTCAGGAAGGAGACGCGTTCTGTCTCCTAGAGATGAACGTACTTTGGTGCGAAAAGTACAAATCAATCCCAGAACAACAGCAAAGGACCTTGTGAAGATGCTGGAGGAAACAGGTACAAAAGTATCTATATCCACAGTAACAAGAGTCCTATATCGACATAACCTGAAAGGCCGCTCAGCAAGGAAGAAGCCACTGCTCCAAAACCGCCATAAAAAAGCCAGACTACGGTTTGCAACTGCACATGGGGACAAAGATCGAATCCTACTACACCAGCTCTGACGCTCGTTGTGTGTGGCAGGGCTTGCAGACGATAATGGACTGGTAAAAGGAAACGCAGCCGTGAGTTGCCCAGCTATGCAGAACTCCCAAACAAACTAAATTACTTTTATGCTCACTTCGAGGAATGTAATACTGTGCCTTGCGTGAAAGTTACTGTTTTTCCGGATGACTGTGTGATCTCGCTCTCCGTGGCCGATGTGAGAAAAACGTTTAAACAGGTTAACAATCACAAGGGCACATTCTCAAAGCATGCGCAGACCAGCTGGCAAGTGTCTTCACTGATATTTTTAATCTCTCCTTGTCCCAGTCTGTAATCCCAACATGTTTCAAGCTGACCACCATTGTCCCTTTTCCCAAGAGCTCCAAGGGAACCTGCCTAAATGACGATCGTCCTGTCGCACTCATCTGTAGTTATGAAATGCTTTGAAAGGCTAGTCATGACATACATCAACACCATCATCCCAGATACCCTACACCCACTCCAATTCGCATACCCCCCAAAAGGTCCACAGAGGACGTAATCTCAATTGCACTTCACGCTGCCCTCTCCCACCTGAACAAGAGGTTAATAACTATGTGAGAATGCTGTTCATAGACTAGAGCTCAGTGTTCAACACCATTCTCCCCTCCCAGCTTGGGACCCTGGGACTGAACCCCTCCCTCTCCAACTGGATCTTGGACTTCCTGACGGGCCGGCCCCAGGTGATGAGGGTAGGCAACAACACCTCTGCCACGCTGACCCTCAAAGGGGGGACCCTCAGGTGTATGTGCTTAGTCCCCTCCTGTACTCCCTGTTCACCCATGACTGCATGGCCACGCACGACTCCAACACCATCATCAAGTTTTCTGACAATACGACGGTGGAAGGCATGATCACCGACTGGCTGCATCACCGCCTGAAATGGCAAATGCACCGCCCTTGACCGCTAAGCCCTACAGAGGGTGGTGCGGACAGCCCAGTTCATCACTGGGTCCGAGCTCCCTGAAATCCATGACCTCTGTATCAGGGGGTGTCAGAGGAAGGCCTGAAAAACTGCCAAAGAGTCCAGCCACCGAAGCCATAGACCGTCCGGCAAACAGGTTCTGAGACAGCTTCTACCCCCAAGCCAAAGACTGCTAAATAGCAAGACTGCTAAATAGTCAATGAGTGGTATCTGAACTATCTGCACGGACTCTATCTTGCTCTGACCCTACGCACGCTCACTAGACGATATATACACCCTACATTGACACTCCCACACAAAACCCACGCACATTCAACATACACTAAATACAAACACACACACACACACACACACGCACACACATAACAAATACACGCATACCGACACAACACAAACACACATACATACACATTACACACACACACACTTTTATACTCATCATATGGTGCTGCTGTTCTTTATTTTACTCTTATTATTATCTATCCTGACGCCGAGGCACTTTACCCTGCCTTCATGTACATATCTACCTCAAATGCCTAGTACCTCTGCACATTGATCTGGTACTGCTACTTCCTGTATATTGCTCCATTCTTGTGTATTTTATTTTATTCCTTGTGTTACTATTTTATTTTATTATTATTTTTAAACTCGGCACATGTGACAAATACCATTTGATTTGATTTGACGTATTTGTACTACTTACTCTACTTTTAAGTGCTTCAAAATCTTTACTCATTGTTTTATTACAGAATGAGTGAGACGGGTAGAAGGAATCCCAACTCTAGTCAGCACTGTGAATGCATGCTAAGAGTGTAGGATTTTTCAGGATGGCCACATGGTAGCTAGACCTCCAGTTCCCCCGGGGAAGAATGGTTGAGTTCAATTGAGGGCCTCGACCCCATTTCTCCCTTGTCCCCCCCCCCCCCTCCCCCCCTCCACGCCAAGACTATTTGAATAGGCGCTCGGACCTGCCTTATTTGCATATTAAGATTTCCTCACACACACAAACATTGGGTCCATTTTTCACAGTCAATTTTTGCTTATTGTTGCGGGAGATTCTCACATGCTGAACATCAAGCAGGTCGGTATTTCCCATCAACAGATGGGCATGGTGCCGTATTTACAACCCAGTGCTGGTAACTGTGTGGGGGGAATGCGCTCTAAGGTGACGCTCAGAGGAGAAACCGGTTTGAACATACCGTGTTATCAGCTGCATTTATCTGCATAGCATTGTCTGCTAGTGGAGCTGGGCCCTGTGCCAGGTTCAAGGAGGGAAAGACAATAATGCTTTGTCTCTCCTACTTTTTATTTCTCTCTCCCTCTCGGACAGAGATGTAAGTCTGGCTGGCTCTCTGCAGCTCTCAGTCCCTCCTCTGACAAGTTCCACAAGTCCAGCCACAACAATGGATTGCAATCTTTTTCTCCCAACTGTCACACGTTTTTTTGTTGGTTTCCCCCTCCTGTAACAGATGTTTTGCATCTACAAGGTCAAATGTGCTTTTGTTTCAGTGTAGACAATTATTGTATAAAGCACCATATTCAATTTGATTGTGTTATAATCCCCCCCCCCCCCCACCACCTAACAAAAAGAGAATCACAGTTGATGGACATCTGCCGGCTTATTTTTCGGTGGTGGACTGATGGGGCTCATAATGACCAAATGAGATTAGAGATAGGTGTTGGCCCTGCCGTGTGACTGTGGAGGTAGGCCTCTCTCTATCTCTCTCTCTCATGTCTCTATTTCTCTCTCTCTCTCCATCTCTCTTTTTTCCATGCAGGGTTTCACAGCAGAGTGTTGTTTATTGATGCAGTAGTGTGCGTCCATGTTGTGGAGGGAGAAGGGAGGGAGGTGAAGGGAAGAGGGGTGGGCGTGAATACCGGGCTGTTCCCTGACAGAGCAGGCCTATGCTCTCATTGGCAGCTTGTGACTGCCGCAGACACACACAAACAGGGTACGGTGTGCCGCTGCGTAGTTGTGTGAATCTTGCGCATGAATTCACCATTGTGTTGGGAGCGAAATAAGTCAGAGTGCCCGGTTGCTATTTATACTGTGCTAAACAATGGGAGCTCTGCTGGGCTGTGTGAGGCCTGCTGCTGAAGAGTATATTACTCTGTCATTCTGCACCTCTTCACCCCCTCAGCCCGTGTGCTGACGGTCAGATTGGACGAAAAAACAGGCAGGGTGGTCACTCTCCTCACCTCTCCATTCTCCATGCTAATCATTATGAATAATACATTTTTATTTATAGAGAGCTCTTCACCAACTCTGAGAGAGTTCGAGGTAGTTCAGAATTGGTGAGCAGTGTAAGTACAGCGTATTCAAACAGTGTTGTTAGGGGGGAAATGAACAATATGGACGTAGTACACAGAGCAACAGAGATGTTTGGTTCTTGTTGTAAGTGCCTGTCTCAACACAGTAACACAACATGCATTGTGCAGCCAACCTAATAACTATTACACCAATTGATGCTGCTTATACATTTCTGCACAGTCTATCTAAAGCTTTGAAAGTCTGCACAATTTCAAATAGAAGTTGAAACAATGGTTAAGTCATAGATATGATAGTAAGCTGGAACACCATTTTGGATTTCTCCACCATGTCACATTGTCATTGTGATTATTAGACAGAAATCCTCACTCCAAATGAAGTTTTCACATCCCGTTTTTTTGATCGAAACCAAGTTTTTTCCCCCCTGAGTTTGCTGGCAAGAGAGCCAAGTGCCACCTCCTTTGACCAGCTCTCCCACCTCTCTTTCTTCCCTCAGTGCTTCTGCCAAGGCCTGTGGAAGCAATGCAATTAGACAAACACAAACACGACTTCAGCTCTTTAAACCACCAGGGAAAACGCTGACTGTCCACTTGTGTGGGGACGACTGAGGGAAGCTGCCATTTTGACATTAGCTACACTTTTGTGATAATTTTACCCGTTTTTGTGTAAATGTTAAACTTCTCTGCGTCAAACTTCCTTTACTTTAGTCGTACAACATTCTATCAACGAGCTTTCAGCAAAATATGAATAGCATAGTGACAACATATTAAGACTTTACCTCTTGTTTTTACTGTAGTTATTTTTAACTAGCTAGTTCATTTATGTGAGGACTTCCCAGAATTACTATGGGGTTCATGTTGGCCTTTAGCACTTTGGGTTTAATCCTGCTGGTTTGGTGAGTGTTTGAGTTGGATTACTTCATCGCGGCCTTGGTAGTGTGGTTCAGTTCTGGCTCAGAAGAGGCAGGGAGGCATGTGGGGGTGAAAAGAGGGGTGTTCCTCAATACCGAATCAGCCGAAACCAACAGACATCAAAGTGGTAACGCGGTCCAAATCCCTCTGCATGCAAATTAAAAAAGGCAACAATAAACGTGGCAGAACAACAAGGTGGGCACGCAGTCTTTAGGTCCCTTCTACCCCCTCTCTCTCCCTCTCTCTCTCTCTCTCTCTCTCTCTCTCTCTCTCTCTCTCTCTTTCACTCTCTCTTTTTCTCCCTGTCCTTCTTTCTCTCATACTCTCTCTCTCCCTGTCTTTCTCGCTCTCTCTCTCTCTATCTATCTCTTCCTTGTTCTGTCCCCCTCTCTCTTTCTCTCTCTCTCTCCCTCCGTTGCTCCCGGCTTTCTCCAAAACCCTCCTGGGTTTGATGTGGCTTAGGGGAGGAGCTGGAACAGGGGACAACAGAAATGCTGAGTTATCTCTTGCATGCAGTGTGGTGGCGTGGCTCTGCCCCTGTGTGTGTGTGTTTGTGTGTGTGTGTGTGTGTGACCAGCGCAGTGTAATCCTGTGGAAATGAAAGGTGCTGCCGCACACTGGCTGGGAGATTACAGTACTGCTCTGTCACGCTGCCAGGACAGACTACCGGCTGAACAGCTTCATCGCTCTCCCTTCGCTCCTCTTTAACTCCCTCTCCCCTCCCTCTCTCTCTCTTTCTCTCTCTCTCTCACACACACTCACATTCTCGCCCTCCCTCAACGAAGCTGCTTTCCCTCCTTCCCTCCCTCCTGTCTTCTCACCCGTTACAGCTCTCTTTTAGCCACGGTCATTTAAAATTCCCTATTTTTCTGTCTGTTTCTCTTCCTTCCTTTCTCTCTGTGTCTCTTTCTCTCGCTCTCTCTCTCTCGCTCTCTCCGTCTCTCTTCCTTTCTCTCTCTCTCTTCCTTCCTTTCTCTCTCTCTCTCTCGCTGGCTCCCTCGTTCTCTACTCTTCATCTCACACTATTTTCTCTCACCCTCTGCTTCAGTTCTGTCATGGTGATCACCCCCCTGCCCTGCCCTCACACGGCCCAGTTGAGTTCCCTCCACATCCAGTGCTGTATAACTGAGTCACAGGACCTCATCACAGAGCTCCATAGATGGGCTCCGTCTCTACCGTACTGTACCGCTCAGCTGCACCCACACAGTCACACACACAAGCTGCCTTTGACTGGGGCTTCTCAGATACATGCTCTGTGTAAATTAATATTGTGTAGCTACAGTCCTCTATGGCCCACAGTCCCATCTCTCATGGCCCTCTGCTGGGCTAGAGTATAATGTTTCCTGTAAACTGTTAAATGGGTCCTTCATTTTGTGCTACATGCTATGAATACTACATACATGTGTATGTTGTCATACCTAATGGTCCCAGAATGTGTTCTTTTGCTGCCTTTGGAATTGTATTATATTGGCATGTTACAGGAATGGGCTAAAATGTAAAGCTATGGGTGTACTCTCCGCCCCTGGGTAGGGTTTCTCTCTGTGTGAGTACAGCCGTTAAAGTGGAGGGTTAGGCTAAACCTCGCTGTCGTTTCCTTTCGGTAAAGGGCTGGCTGTGTGAGCTTCTGCGCTGGAAGGAGGACCCCAGCCCGGAGAACCGTACGCTGTGGGAGAACCTGTCCATGATCCGCCGCTTCCTGAGCTTGGCCCAGGCGGAGCGTGACGCCATCTACGAACAGGAGAGCACGGCCGGCCAGCAGCAGCACCACGCCGACCGGCCCCCGCACACGATGCACATGTCCACTGACCCCATGCAGGTGAGGAGGCAAAGACGTGCACATTAATACATACATGCACACACACAAGCAGATAAATACACATAGACGTGTACATGCACACATACATACACGTACCTATGTGCAGTGGACACGCATACACATCCATTGAAGATGAGAGGAGATACACACACAAGCACAGACACCAACTCTGATGTCTGTACCCACAGAACCCAACTCTGATGTATATGTCCCACACAGACCCACTACAGGTGAGAGAGAGAATTTGTATTATTTCATTTATGTTGTGATTTCAAATAAGAAACCAATATTATCCCTTAGTTTTACATTGTAATTATCTGGTGTTCGTAATAACCAGCAGTAAGGGGACATTTCTACAAATGATCTCTATTAATCACAAACATAGTAATAGTCAAAGTTTGTGTTTTTAATGAAATACTTTGAAAATGTACTCTTACTTTTAACTTATCTAAGTTTTCTTTTTAAAAGGCAGCTTGCAAATAAACACAAAAACCTGAGACTCACTTTAAACTTTAAAAATGGTGAATTATAAACATAAATACTTCTATTAAACATAGTGGCAGCTGAATGGCTGATCAGTTATTTTGTTAGCCAGAAATGTATGGCCAGTCCCATATAAAAGCACCAGTGTAGAAATACCATAATCAGATTTTTCTCATTGAGCCTAATATCAGATTAAAAAAGTGAAAAGAAATGACCAATTTGGGATACTTCACAGAAAAGTTAACCACTAATGAAATAGAAATGATTTGGCTTCCAGTAAAATGTCTCAGTACTGTAATGTATAGAGGAACTACTGACACTTGCAATTCATAGTGCTTATTGGTGTTGGCGTTGAACCTCTGTCAACTTAGGCCAGTCTATTTATTAAAAAGCTTGTTCTCAAGAGAGACCTGTTGCAAAACAGTGATTCACAGACGTGGAGAGAAGCTTCCCTTATTAAAGCTCGCTATATGTGTGTGTTGTAGTGTAAAATTGGATCTTTGAGT
The DNA here is from genome assembly GCF_965601325.2 of Salmo salar. Classification (NCBI taxonomy): domain Eukaryota; kingdom Metazoa; phylum Chordata; class Actinopteri; order Salmoniformes; family Salmonidae; genus Salmo; species Salmo salar. The sequence continues at coordinate 59,028,328 of NC_138295.1, forward strand.
GAATATGTGCAGCTGGCCGGTAAGCTATCTGTAAAGTGCTGTGTTTTCTAAACTTCATTACCAAACTCCAATTGGAGTGGGTCTGACTCAGGGGGAAAAAACTGTTGTGTGTTCAATAGAGAGCACGAGTTGCCCACTCAACCCTCTCTCCACGCAAACAATGAGACATTTTAGGAGTAATGTGTCATGTGTTTACACTAGCGGGATACTGACGGCAAAGCAAAGCCATCGTTAGCGTTCTCACACCCATGGCAATCGGCGGCGATCGCGTTTTCAATTGTACACACATTGATTTTGTTTATCGTGGTCTGGCAATATAATTTGAATGGGGTCTGATAAGCTCGACAGTACCAACCAGAATGGACAGTTTCCGTGTGAATTCTCGGTGTCTCAGTGTCTTTGTACGTGTTTGCGTGCCTGTGTGTCGTGTGTGTGTGTGTGTGTGTGTGTGTGTGTGTGTGTGTGTGTGTGTGTGTGTGTGTGTGTGTGTGTGTGTGTGTGTGTGTGTGTGTGTGTGTGTGTGTGTGTGTGTGTGTGTGTGTGTGTGTGTGTGTGTGTGTGTGTACTGGTGCCTCTACCCCACAATGAAAGACACAATTTCCACATGAAAAAAATTCTCAAGGACTGATTACATTCAATAAGATATTACATGGAAATTCCTCCAGCGGAGCGCCTGTTCTGTGCACAGTGGGCCCATTTTTCTACACAACTCAATTGATTTGAATGAAAGGCGTTATTAAGTCGCCAATAAGTGTTCACTGATAACATCCTGTCTTTTGTCCCCCCCCCCCCTTTTCCCACCACAGTCTCAGACCCATCAACCGCCCCAGCCACAGCAACAGCACCAGCCCCCCATGTCCCTCCAGCACCCCTCCCAGCCTCCACTGTCCCAGCAGCCCATGCAACAGCAGCAGCAGCAACCACCCATGGGCCCCCGGCTGCCCCCTCGCCAGCCCTCCACCGCTTCCCCGGCAGAGACAGAGGACGAGGGCCGCGGCGGCGGGGGCACCAAGGCCCGCTCCGGCGGGGGCAAGATCTCCCAAGAGGCCCTAGGCATTCTGCAGAGCTTCATCCAGGACGTGGGGATGTACCCAGACGAGGAGGCCATCCACACCCTATCGGCCCAGCTGGACCTACCCAAGCTCACCATCATCAAGTTCTTCCAGAACCAGCGCTTCTACGTCAACCACCCGGCCAAGCCACCCAAGGAACCCAGCAACAGCAGTAGCAGCAGCCCGGCCTTCGATGAGGAACTGTCGGAATTCAGGGAGGGCAGCGCCGAGCTGCTGAAGGAGCTGGAAGAGAGCACACAGACCAACAGCACCATCTTCTCCATCAAGATCGAGGAGCACCTGGCCCGCGCCGAGGCCCTCTCAGAATCTGACCACGAGGCCAAGGAGTAAAGAGAGCAGCCCAGTCTGAACACTGTGCTAAAAGAGTAGTGTTGCTATACACACAGAGACTGAATGCAATGCTAAAGGGTAATGGTCTGGCTAGCGCAGTGCGGCCGCTGCGAGAGAAAAGAGTAGTGTTTTTATCAATGCAGAGTCTGGACTCTATGCGTACTATTAGCGTTTATATATCAATGCAGACTGAAAGGCTACGCAATGCTAGCATTCTCACACTGGAAACCCCTCCATTTCCACAGACTACAGTAATACGAATAAGTATTGCTTTTTCTGATTTTGTAAAACTTGTATTATTCACTGTAAAGACTGATGCATCATTTAAATAACCTGCACAAAAAAATGATTTGAAGTATGTTGCCGTGGATATTTGCTGACTGCACTTAATGTCTGTTGTTTTACACTGATTTCCTTTCTTTTTGAGCTACTGATATTATAATAAAAAGCCCCCATGGAGTTTGATAGGACTTTGATAGGTGTTTACGTATGTGGTGTTAACTGGATTTTTTCAAATGCATATGAAATCGAGGAACATGTGGATGACAGGGCCTTAATGATGAGGTACTAAGTCTGGAAGCCTGCTGGCAAATTAGTTATTCTTTGAAAAAGCGAAAAACATGACCGTGATTACGAATCACTCAAACTCTGGAACCCGAAACGCACCCCAAGTGCGTCGCCGAGAATAGCTCAATCGTTACATATTATTTGTTAGGAAGAAATATAAATATATATATAGACATTATATTAACTGTAAAAAAAAAATACAGTCTTAAAGAAACTATGCCAATAAATGCCTTGTACTATATGGCACTGCCGATTAGATTATTTTGCAAAACCTTTGTCACTGTAACTTTTTGAATCAGCCACACAGTTTAAAAATGTGATTCACAAACTCTGTTTTTTGTTGTCTTCTACATTATTTATTTGCAGTTCATGCAGTGTTTCTGATGTAATTACTTTTTTTGGAAAGTTTGTTACATAGCGCTTTTTTTATTTCACTGATCCTTTTCTATTTATAAATGTAATTTTGATGGGCAGTAAAAACAAAAAGTGTCTTAACGTTTTAAATGGAAAATGTGCTTTAAAGGTTGCCTATAAAAGTGCTGTATGTCAAGCAACTCATGCTACAAGCTTCACAATTAATGTTGTATGCAATTTTTACTATCATGCAAATAAGCATAGGTAAATTACTAACCTATAGAACACCTTAGAGAGAAAAACATATGCAATCTGTGTGAATATCGATGTCTGCAATGTGTCTTCCTTTGGTTAACAATCCAATTCAAGCTATTCCTGTATAAATATCCTGTATACATTTTTTTTCTTTTTTATGAGTTTATTTCAATGAGAACATCAGTTATTTTGTTACAACTGACTGTTTTATAAGTGTTTCTCGGTTTCTTTATGCAGAAATTGTCTAACTAGGAGTGGTTCTTTATTGTTAATTACACAATTAAACTGTTTGTATTGTACCCCAGATTCTTGCCATTCATGTGACCACGCTACTTGCACCTATAGAAGGTTTCACTTACCATATTCAACAGTATGTATCAACATATAATGACTTTTCAGTCAAATTAGTTTCGTTTTTATCCTAAAAAGTGTAATACTTGTAAGAATCACAATTTACAATTGTCCTTTTTTTTTTCTATGCAAAAGTTAACACTTTTAACAATATGTGCATATCCAATACCTTTAAAACCCACTGTACATGAGCTCTTGATACTCTCCTGAGCATCTGAAGTAGCTGTGAGACCTGAAAAATAAATACAAGTGGGGTGTTAATTCCTGTGCTAACGAAGCCCTCTACAGGGAGATAACGTGTCAAAACAGCACAGGTTCCCTGACCTCTCTCTGAACCCCAGGTGAACTCAGGTGTCTGTCTGCTCCACACAGAAATGACCTTTACCTGTTAACACCCTCGGATATGAGCCAGCCAGTCTGGGCTGGATTCCCTCGAGGTTTTGCTCTTTTTTTCCTTTTTCAAAATAAAGGACAGTGTAACATTGCAAGTGTTTGAAGCAAAGGAGGAGAAATGCACAGATGCTTGAATCACATATTCACATAAGGGGATTGATTCTAAGGGGTTCAATCACCGGAGATTTGAGTTCTTGAGCACTTTAGGTTATTTATAATTCAAGGGGAAATGGTCACAGTAGTTTAACATACACTGTACACTTAGAAGAAAAGGTGCTATCTACATAGGACAGCCGAAGAACCCTTTTGGAACCCTTTTTTCTAAGAGTGTACATACCAGGGTTGGGATCAAATCGGAATTGTGTTACAAATGGCTCTAATTTCAATTAGAATCTTGAATTTGAATTTAATTTGAATTGGCCACACCCCACATGAAGCAGAATTTGAATTGAATTAAAGGAAATATAAATTAATTTAATTAGATTCAATTAAAGATTCAATTAAATTCAAATGGATCCTTTATCACCATAGAAATGTTTATTTTGACATAATGTATGGTTACCAATAACATGTAGCATAAGGTTGAAATATTTCATTTTTAAAACTCATTCTTGTAAAACAATTTTAAATACACTTGTCTGGAAATATTCTAAGATCATGTTGACAATTCCCTTAAAAATATGTTTAAAAATATGTTTAAAAATACATTTCCCAGAACACATTAGATCGAACACTGCAGCATGGAAGGGAACGTTATCTAATATCTCATGACAAAGAAAAATACTGTTTTGTTACTGTTCTGTTATAATCAAACTAATATCTGAAATGGTATGTGTATTATCAAGTCAAACTTTATTGGTCATGTACACAGTTTAGCAGATGTTATAGCAGGTGCAGTGAACTGCTTGTGTCACTAGCTCCTAACAGTGCAGTAAAATGTCAAACAAGTACATAAATAATAAACAACTAAAAACAAGAAATCAAGAAATGTCAAAATGAATCCAATTAACAACCCAAAAAGCACTGTATCAGTCATCCAAACGCAATCTATGCGTATATAAACTGAAAATATATACTATAGATGATATGTACAGCAGTATATATACTTCAGTAGAAAAGAAATGGGAAGTGTGTCTCTATATACAGTGCATTCGGAAAGTATTTAGACCCCTTGACTTTTTCCACATTTTGTAACGTTACAGTCTTATTCTAAAATTGATTAAATTGTTGTTTTCCCTCATCAATCTACACACAATACCCCATAATGACAAAGCAAAGACTGGTTTTTAGCAAATGTATTCAAAATGTCAACTGAAATATCACATTTACATACGTTTTCAGACCCTTTACTCAATACTTTGTTGAAGCACCTTTGGCCGCGATTACAGCCTTGAGTCTTTTTGGGTATGACACTATAAGCTTAGCATACCAGTATTTGGGGAGTTTCTCCCATTCTTCTCTGCAGATCCTCTCAGGCTCTGTCAGGTTTGATGGGAAGCTTCACTGCACAGCTATTTTCAGGTCTCTCCAGAGATGTTCGATCAGGTTCAAGTCTGTTTCTGGCTGGGCCACTCAAGGACATTCAGAGACTTGTCCCGAAGCCACTCCTGCATTGTCTTGGCTGTGTGCTTAGGATTGTTGTCCTGATTGAAGGTGAACCTTTGCCCTAGTCTGAGGTCTTGAGCGCTCTGGAGCAGGTTTTCATCAAGGATCTCTTTGTACTTTGCTCCAGTCATCTTTGCCTCGATCCTGACTAGCTTCCCAGTCCCTGCCGCTGAAAAACATCCCCACAGCATGATGCTGCTACCACCATGCTCCATCTTAGGGATGGTGCCAGGTTTCCTCCACGTGTGAAGCTTGGCGTTCAGGCCAAATAGTTCAATCTTGGTTTCATCAGACCAGAGAATCTTGTTTCTCATGGTCTGAGAGTCCTTTAGGTGCCTTTTGGCAAACTTCAAGAGGGCTGTCATGTACCTTTTACTGAGGAGTGGCCACTCTAGCATAAAGGCCTGATTGGTGGAGTGCTGCAGAGATGGTTGTCCTTCTGGAAGGATCTCCCATCTCCACAGAGGAACTCTGTCAGACTGACCATCAGGTTCTTGTTCACCTCCCTGACCAAGGCCTTCTCCCCCGATTGCTCAGTTTGGCCAGCCGGCCAGCTCTAGGAAGTGTCTTGGTGTTTCCAAACTTCTTCCATTTAAGAATGATAGAGGTCACTATGTTCTTGGGGACCTACAATGCTGCAGACATGTTTTGGTACCCTTCCCCAGATCTGTGCCTCGACAAAATCCTGTCTCTGAGCTCTACGGACATTTCCTTCAACCTCATGGGCTTGGTTTTTGCTCTGACATGCACTGTCAACTGTGGAACCTTATATTGACAGGTGTGTGCCTTTCCAAATCATGTCCAATCAATTGGATTTACCACATGTGGACTCCAATCAATTGCAGAAACATTTCAAAGATGATCAGTGGAAATAGGATGCACTTGAGCTCAATTTCGAGACTCAGCCAACGCTGCTGTCCCATGTACAGTGTATTCAGGAAGTATTCCGACTCCTTCCCCTTTTACATATATTGTCAAATTACAGCCGTATTCTAAAATGGATTAAATATTTTTCCCACATCAATCTATACACAATAACCCATAATGACAAAGCAAAAACAGATTTTTACAAATGTTAGCAAATATATTAAAAATAAAACACTGAAATACCTTGTGTGTGTGTATTTGCGTGTGTTTGTGAATGTGCGTGTGTGTGAGTATATATGAGTGCAGGAGTCTCTGTGTGTATGAGGTGTGTGTGTGTGTGTTTTATGTGAGTGAGTGTGTGTGTGGGAGTATGTGTGCAAAAAAGTGCAGGACAGAGTACCGTGCAGGTCGACGGCTAGTGATGGCTGTTCAACAGTCTGATGGCCTGGTGATAAAAGCTGTTTCCAAGCCTCTTGGGCACTGCTCTGATGCACCTGTACCATCTTCCAGACTGTAACAGAGTGAACAGTCCGTGTCCCGCCTGACTGAAGTGCTTAGTAATCTTCTAGGCCTTCCTTTGAAACTGAGTGCTGCAAATATCCTGGAGGCAGGCAGCGTGCCCCCGTTGGTGCGTTGGGCTGACCTCTCCACCCACTGAAGAGCCATGTGGTTGAGGAGGGTGCAGTTGCCATACCAGGTTGTGATGCAACACAACAGAATGCTCTCAATGGTGCATCTATAGATGTTTTTGAGGGTCTTAGGGGCCTTGCTGAATTTCATCATCTGCCTGAGATTGAAGAGGCGCTGTTGTGCCTTCTTCACCACGGTGTCGATGTGATGGGACCATTTCCGGTCCTCAGCGATAGTGCACCACGAGGAACTTGAAGCTTTTGACCCTTCCCACAGCCGCCCTGTCGATGTGGATAGAGGCGTGCTATCTGATCTGTCTCCTGTAGTCCATGATCAGTTCCATGGTTTTGTTGACGTTGAGGGAGAGGTTATTGTCCTGGCACAACTCCACCAGGGCTCTAACCTCCTCCCTGAGCTAAAGTCGTGCATGGCCACGCAGTCGTCGGTAAACAGAGAGAACAGGAGGGGGCTAGGCACACACCCCTGGGGGGCCCCATGTTGATGACCAGTGTTGGGGAGGAGTAGGTTTCTACCCTCATCACATGGGGTCGGCCCGACAGGAAGTCCAGGACCCAGTTGCACAAGGATGAGTTCTTTGCAATAATAAGTGGCTCATCCTTTCAATTAAAGATTTGTCAAATGAATGAGACTTTCATGTTTCATGTCTCAATTGGTTTGAATTGCTATAAATTCAATAATACTTCCTTTAATTCAAATTCTGCTTCCTGTGGGGAGTGGCCAATTAAATGGTTAGAATTGAATTAAATTCAGAAATTCCGAATTGACCCCAACCCTGGTACATATAGTAGACAGACAGAAGGAGTATCTCACACTTACTCAAGTACACACAGTTTAAACAGTTGTTTGACTTGACTGACCTATGAGAAGCCTTAATATCCTCACATCCTTAACACGGGTCTATCCTGTGTAGTCCCAAGCTATCTCCAACATATTCTCCAACTCCATTCTCACTGGTGTTGACCGAGGGCTCTAGTTGTTTGTCTCTAGTTGTTTGCTTCAGAGTTTGTTAGATTTTTTCTATTGTGGTGGCAGTATAATACACAGGGCCGGCCCCAGGCATAAGTGGCATAAGCGGTCGCTTCGGGCCTCCAGCCGCTAGGTGGACCCCTAACTCACTTGAGGTTTCAACTTATTGTTACGAGTTGGAGTACTAGAATACACAAGGTGCAATTTCAACATTTGGTTGTGCATCAGAAGTTTTTCCCTAGTTATGTTAGTCACTGACAGTCACTCAATTAGTCCATGTCAGCAAAACATTTTTAGATTGGTAAATTAGTCTAGCCAGCTTCTAAACTTGTTGTAATCATGGTCAATTTATCGACCAGGCACGCAGGGCACGTGACCAATGGCCATGACCTCCAGGTGGCCCAAATAGATTTGTTTAATCACTTTTACTCAGATATCATATGAACATGGCATAATTCATGGCAGAATGTGTAGAATTGCATGAAACATTTTCTCTCCACCCCATAGCATTTTTGGGAGGGAATTGCAGGAAATTAGCTTTAAAACTGCTAAATGTTCTGTCCGCCTCATGGCACAATGAATTGCATGAAATTAGTTTTAAGACTGCAACATTTCCTTTCTCCGCACCATGGCAAAATGTGTAGAATTGCAGAAAATGTGCTTTAAAACAACAACATTTTCTCTACACCCCATGGCAAAATGTGTAGAATTGCACTAAATTAACTTAAAAATGAAAACATTCCCTTCAAGGGGGGACCACTAAAATGTTTTACCTGCGAGGTGGGGAACCCCCAAACCAAATCTTGCATAGGGTCACCAAATAGTTCAATACTTCTCCACTTGCAGTGGGAGGATTTGGGCAGGAGTCTCCAGCACATTGAAGGATGTTGAGTATCATCATGGGTGGTCTTTGAAGGAGGGGGAACTAGAAGAGGCAACTACAGATGTAGGATCTTGATTTGATCACTCTTTTGTTTGCTGAGAATTTTCCTGCAAAGCAGGAAATGCTAACTTGTAGTGTATTTCTGCAGGATTATTTTCCTGCTCTAGCAAACTGGCTAAAATTAAGATCCTACACCTGTAAGCCCCACACAGCCTTTTATTGACAGATATCACTATACCCTCTTAACACATTCTCTGATGAAATATGCCCCTAAATAACACTCTGCCACCTCATAAAGATATAAAACGTAGACACAATGTATTCACAATTACAATGGCGATTCTGATGATTCATTGGCGTCATTACCTCAGGCCTTGACTACTGCCATTGGCTATGTAAGAAGTTAGTGGGCTATAGAAGTACTGTGAGGAAACACTTTACGTTGAGTACACATATTCCCAACATGGCTTCTTCCACTTTCCCTCTATGGCCTTACAATTGTGGGAATGAGGCAGAGATATTAGTCACCTTATTTATACCTGTTTTCGAGGGAGATTTGTGTCACTTGCACCGAATGTGGGTCTGGCATTGCCCTGTTCTGTCGATCATTTGTTGATGTACTGAAGGCTATTTTAAGATGTAGATATTCAACCCATCATGCGGTTCATTAACCCATCAATGCTCTTTTGTTCCTTGAAAACAGCAGAGGATATGTTGTTGTAGGCAGTAATGGGGAAGCCAGGGAAGAGAGCACTAGGGTCTAAGTGGAGGATGATCATTTATCAACACACCGTTTACACACCAGGTCATGCATGTGCTGTATTTAAAGGCCCGGTGGTGCTGATTTATCGGCTAAGGCCTTGGTAATGTTTCTGCAACGTTTAACTCCAGATTAATAGGGACGTTATACTCAGGTTGCTGCACAACAATGGCAGCCAGGTCTGCCTCGTGCAGAGGAGTCCTCCTTGGCTCAGCAGTCTACCCACACAGCCCCTGGGACTGCGCAGTAAATCAAACAGGAAATGCAGCAGAAAGCCTAATAAAGTTATTCTAATGATAGCGATCTCTGCGGAATCGCCCAGTGTAAATCAGGAAGTTATCCCTCTCCTGCTGAATCGTTTGGCGAAGCCAAAATGTTTTAGATGTTGTTTTTGAATTCCCGAATTGAAGGAGCGGAAACAGAAGGTTAGGGTTTGAGAATTAATAACATGAATCGCCACGTTGCTTTTCTCCGCTGTGCTCTTGCCCTTTGCCCTCCAGTTTTTAGCAGAGCAGATTAAACATAGGACCAGCTCAGGGGGATTGAAGCATCTTTCTGAACACATTAATTTGAGCAACATCACACTTACATGAATATGCATGGGTATTCTTAGAAAAACTGGCACAAGGCTCCATATTATCATAATACATTTTATTATCATGTTTTAATTTTCTTTTCAGTATGCACTAAACATGTTTTCACTCAGATGGCATTGCTATAACTTAGTGAAGTCCACTGAAGGACTAGTTTCAGTGGTATACAGTGACGACTAGGCTAAAAAAAATGCCCCAATAAAATGAGCTCAAATTTGGTCTTTCCTCAAGGACAACAGAAACGTATAATTCAGTGAGTAGTTTATACACTGAACATATTAATGAAATGTCATTCAAAAAGGTAACATAAAGGTCACATTTATGGATATAATAGTGTTTGCAGGAAACAGGTTATAGGTCACATGTTGGACGTTGTTTACCATTGTGTCCTTTGATCCATTGCCCTGGGAAAATGTAGGTCATTGGCAAGTTATATATTGTCTTTGACTGATCCCTGTTACAATATTGGGGTTTATCGTCGGGACAGACAGACACATCTCGCTCTTTATCACCCTCTCTGCTCCCAGCCAAAACAACTTTTGTGTGAAAAGTGAAGCAGTCATAACAGCATAGCCATGTTTTCTCTGCACTGAGGCTATTCACCTCTGTGTTAACAATTCACGTTTGTTGTGCGATACAGTTACCCCACTGCTCCTAGGCTGTCATTGAAAATAAGAATTTGTTCTTAACTGACTTGCCTAGTTAAATAAAGGTAAAAAAATAAAATAAAAAAAGACTTGGCTGAATCATTGTAAAAGTGAAGTGTCTTACCTGACGCATCAACAGTTTAGTGTGTAGACCTTCCATTCCAGATGTGGAATAACTGAATGGCCACTGAAGCCCAGAGCTTAGCTGCACTAACTTACCTCAGCTCTCACAATGCCATAGCCTGTATTGTATACATTGAATACAATAACTCCAAGCACCTTGTCAATCAGTCAATATTAAAATGTTCCCCAGCAAATACACAGCTGAAAGACCCCCCGTATCCACGTCTATAAACAACACATTTTCTATTAACATGAGGAAGTTGACTTGATACACAATTGTATGTGTAAACCTCACCCTGCATACATGCAGCCCACTACACAGTACACTCATCATTGTGTACATGTCTCTTTAAGAGGATAGGCTCTGGTCAGCAGGGTATTGTACCCACAAACCATGGGATGGGAGGATCAATCTACCCGTGGTTCTCCTCTCTAAAGGCAAACAACCTCACAGTACTTACTGTTCACCCGGGGAGGGAGACCATTACACTGAACAACAAAATCCTCCCTATTTACAGAGTCTGTGGCCTGTTGTTCATATTCTAGGAATTTAGCTCAAGTGGCCTCTTGTTATTTGAAGTACTCATTGAACCCATTTTCCTTTTCTAAACCTGCCTCCCCGCTTTCATTTTAAAGCAATAACTCATCGATGAACAACACCACTCGACAGTAACCACTCGTTTCGATGGCTCCACTTAGGCAGTGACCAAAACAGACTCTACACAAAAAGTCACATCACAATTCACCGCCATCGCTTCATTATCTAACTGTAGTGTGTCACCACTTGTTCAATGAATTACAGTTAATATATTCAAAGTTGAGGTTATTTTGTAAACCAATATTGGCATGGTGTGTTGTACTGGGGACTTTATTTTTCGGGGGAAAGAGTGATGACCCACTGGGAAAAAAACTGCTTGAATCAACGTTGTTTCCATGTCATTTCAACCCAAATAATCTATGTGATAACGTTGAATCAACGTGTAAAAATGGATAAGATTTGCAAAAATCATCAAGGTATGGGCATTTCGTCTTTCGCCCAACTTTTAATTAACATAAATAAATGTTTTGGGATTTTACATTGAGTTCACAGGTTTCTACTAAGCTAACATATGGAATTGTTTTAAGATGGTCATGCTAAGGATCATTTAGCTATATCTGTTTGTATTTTAGGACCCCTGTAAAACTTAGTTGACGAAATTGAATTTGTCCTTACTGCTATTAGCCCATAGGAACATACTGAATAACATATTCATACATGGCAAAAAAATGTATCAAAAGGAAATATGTTTTGAAGTGTCTGTCCTATATCTGAGCGATATAAGAAAGTTTAGTGTTGTAGAGCCAAACATGTTTGTGAGAGTCTCACCTTCTAATGGTGGGGTCATATTAGTATGCAGCCCAAACTGTTCGGACGCTACAGACAGAAGTTGGCACATCGACGGTATCGACTTCAGACGAGTCCTGTGACACTTGTGGGGGTCATAGAAAGTCTCGTCTTTCCATAGAGGGGTTAATTTAGTTTGTAGCCCAAACCGTTCAGAAGCTACAGACGTTTTCGGTAGGAGACCGATTTTCGGGGTGTCTCGTGGTCTGACAAACACTGCTGTAGCTCTGCCACCTTCTACCGCAGATGTAAATGACTGACATCGGCGGATCAGGTGAATTGAGATGTAGCCAATGCAAAAAACAGATATCTCTATCTTAAACAGATGGATTTTGATGGGGATGTTTTTATTATGCTAATTCGATTAGAGAGTAGGCTTAGATGTGACAGAGGAGACCTAGATATGACAGAGTATAGGGGACAGAGTAGGCCTAGATGTGGCAGAGTATAGGTGACAGAGTAGGCCTAGATTTGACAGAGCATGCCTAGATGTGACAGAGTAGACCTAGATGTGACAGAGTGTATGGGACAGAGTAGGCCTAGATGTGACAGAGTATAGGGGACAGGGTAGGCCTAGATGTGGCAGAGTGTATGGGACAGAGTAGGCCTAGATGTGACAGAGTATAGGGGACAGAGTAGGCCTAGATGTGGCAGAGTGTATGGGACAGAGTAGGCCTAGATGTGACAGAGTATAGGGGACAGAGTAGGCCTAGATGTGACACACCTGAGATACTGTAGGTTTCAATTAATGACTGTGTATTACTATTATAAGTTACTGCTAACGTTGAGACAGGGATCTGCCATTCCAGGTGTCCTGACCTGCTCCTCTCTGGACCAGGCAACCCATATAGCAGGAGGTCTGAAGGTGTGATACTCCTCTTCTCTGACCATCTTTACACAGAGACAGATGGGAAATGCTGCAATGCACCGGTATACAGCTTTGAAACATGCCCCACGGTCTAACAGAGCTCATGAAAATAATCATGCTTGTAAGTGGTCTTACCACCCGCCTTCACACCCTACTGCTTTTTCACAATTTTCCTAGAGTGACATATAAGTTATAAAAAAGCACACATTTTTGGATCTAATTCCAGAATTGTAAGGTATCGATGAATATCATTTACAGGTGGATATTATACTGTGCCCATTTCTGGACTTACCTGCGGGCTGCCTAAGCTTCCCAAGACGCTGTAACAGTTGTGAGGCCTTCAGCACTATGCTCCTCTCCTTCGGAGTAGAGGCGGTTAAATAGCCTTAACAGCTGTGGAGGGGATGAACAACTCGTTAGCTCTGTGCATTTTAAGTCATCAAATCCCGAACCTCCTCACCTACTCCTCATTTGCAAAGGGGACAGGAGTGAGGTGCTAATTAACGTGATAAAGAGAACAAATCTGATGGAAGCGCAGGATTTCAGAGGGGCATCTGTATCCTCAAACACTCACGGAAGGTGTTACTTTCATGTTTAATTAATTAAGCATTCTCTTTAACTGTATCTTGACAAATACGAGCCAATTAGAAATAAAGGAGAAATGTTTATAGCTAATTAATGGTTGATTTCAAGGGAAAAAGTGTAATGTGCAGGTACAGTATAGCCCTCTTTATTACTGTTATCGGGAATCTGTAGTTTACACCTATAATGAAGTTGGGTATGAAGGCTTTATATGTTGGTTGGATGTTCAGAAAAGTTAAATCAAGGCAATTCTATGAGACCGGGGGTTTTGGACTCATGCTAATGATGCAATCCATTTTCTGTTGTCGGTCTCTGCTCCAAAGGGTTGAAGGCAAAAGCTCTGACACTTTTATATGGTAACTTTTGTGAGGCAAGTTCTAGTCAAAGGAATGTGCATAAATATGGCAGAATTCAGATATGATGTCATTGTTTTAGCACTATCCACTTAGTTTTAAAACTATGGTGTGCGATATGGTTTAATGTGACAATAAAACAGCACAATCTACTTTTCCGGTTGAAAAAATTGCCAGCGTCTTGGAATTTAAATTGGGATCATGTATACTCTGCTAATAACCATTTTAAAATGTGTATTGGTGAGAAACGTACAATACACCGAACAAGGAATGTATGGTTTGTGCAAGGACTGCCGCTATTTCTCCATCCCCACTTTAAAGTAGTAGGAACAAATGTTTATGTCAGTGTTTCTCAGGGGGCCTCAATTAGTAGGGAAGACGTAAGAAGGAAAACAGATAGTAAAGAAAACCATGAAAATTTGGTATAAATTCACCCACTTGAAGCACATTTACGCTATGTCCTGGAACTGTGCTGTGTTATTGATTGGTACGTTTTGGGTATGATTTTGCTTTGACTGAATAACCAAAGTGTATATTTAAAAAATTAATTCCAGTGTGGTAATGCTGTTTCCCTGGCCTACTTATTATGAACAACAGGAACAGGTATGACACCTAGACTGCTCCTTTTATTTTGATTCAACAGAGTGATCTTATATAGATTGGAATGGGCCAATGAGCTAGTTCACTTTGGGTTACTGCATTTCTGAATTCATCTTCTATTGTGGTATTGCTTTATTATTTTACCATGACTATGCTGGTGTATCATTCATTTCTAAAATAAATGCAAGTCATCTGAGTTGAGCAGAGCTGGTATACGAAAATATGACGACCAGGAATTGTAGAATGGTTCAGTCCGTCTTCCGTGAACTGTTACGTCACCATTTAACATTATTTTCCCGCCTCTTTCACATTGGAAGAAGGTGTGTTTTTCTGATCTGTTTCTGACATTAAAAGTATGTAAATATTGTTCTGTTTCTAGGCTATTTAAAAGTAGCGCGGGCCTAATATGTTCCTTGTGAACGTAATTTGTGAATCAAGATGGAATTCTGTTTGTTTAGAAACTTCTATTTGTACATGAGCTTAATGGAATGTTTATCATAATACTAGTAGCCTACATTTTGAACAGGAGCTAGCGCTTGTTTTTAGTATTTCGCCAACTATGCAGCTTAGCATGTTAAGAATTTTTGCAAGACTGTTTTTCCTGTGGTAAAACAAAACAAATGAATTGTATTGTCATTGGTTAGGCATTACGGGTTGTATTGATTTGCTATTAATGCTTCATTGTAATTATTTTCTCCTCTAGGGCCTATTTATTGCCTACCTCCCTACTCTTCTAACGTTACATTTGCACACACTACATATATTTTTCTTTTCTTTTGTGTTATTGACTGTACGTTTGTTTATTCCATGTGTAACTGTGTTGTTGTTTGTGTCGCACTGCTTTGCTTTATCTTGGCCAGGTCGCAGTTGTAAATGAGAACTTGTTCTCAGCTGGCCTACCTGGTTAAAAAAATCAAATATCCATTAGGTCTGGATGTAGTTGAGAACTAGTGCCTGTTGCTTACATTTTCTATATAACTCTATGCAAGTATGGTAACTTTTTCAGTATTTGAGAATTACAAATTGTTTTATTTGTATATTGTATTATATCATGGTGAGGTGTAACAGTGTAGGTTCCATCCCTCTCTTCGCCCCAACCTGGGCTCGAACCAGGGACCCTTGCACACATCAACAACTGACACCCACGAAGCATCGTTACCCATCGCGCCACTAATGCCGTGGCCCTTGTAAGGCAAGGGGAAACCCCTACATCAGGTCTCAGAGCGAGTGACGTCACTGATTGAAACGCTATTAGCGCGCACCACCGCTAATTAACTCGCCCTTTCACATCGGCGAGTCAAATCATATCCACGGACTTGAAATCAGCTCACCAGGTAACACCAGCACAGTATCATAGTTATTTAGTGTCTTCCACTTTAATTCATTTTCCTGTGTCAAATCTGTGACTTGTAACCATACCTACAATATTGCACTCAACTGAGGGAATGTAGTTGTCTTAAAGTTAGCAGCAGAGCCTCTTGTGGCCAGTTAAGTATTGCAGTATAGTTTAGTAAAGCGTTGTGGATGCATACTATTAGTTGTAACAGTGTTTTGGTGATTTAGATGTTTTTCTAATGCCTCTTTTTCAAATGTGTTATATATATTTTTGTTGTGACACCTAATCCATTAGAGGTTGGTTGTAAAAGTCTATCAATATCAACAGTAATCAGAGAAAGGGCTATTATTCATGAGCTATTGGTTGATTTTGTCATATTTTGGGGGGATTGCGTTGGCTGAAGGATATTTGACTTTGTTATTTGCGGTCTGCCATGGAGATTTGCTTTGCAGTAGGTTAGAGAGTGGAAAGGAAACCTACTTTTTGTTTGTTTTCTTCACAGAGAAAGGGAGTGGGGGCTTGTTTGTATCATTGTGGTATATAGATAAATACAGAGTTAGAACAATCTTTTAAATAAGAGAATGAAAGTCATCTAGTTGTTCTGCATCTCTCTTTTATACAAAATAGTGTCAACAGTAAACATTTAATTACACTAACCTGCGAGTATTAGATGCGGAAGGTAAAGTACAGTAGACCATTTATTTATTTTTACTAATGAGGGCAAACATTTGCAGACATGCCATATCCTGGCAATTCACACCTCTGCTTGAACCCAAACCAAAAAGTATAGTCTGCACACAAAATAGCATTGCCATCATCCTGGACAGGACATGGTCTAACAATACAGACCTGATCTCATCACACACACACACACACACACACACACACACACAGCATTTAGTTCCCCAACCTGATTTCAGTAAAGCCATAAAAAGGCCTTTTGTGCTTCGACATTTCCTACCATTGAACCATTACTGAATTATCATTCTCCAAGGGAATAGAGGCCTGTCGTCGTCTTTCAATTACCTTGTGTGAAAGTGAATGAATTCTTAAAATAATAACATTACACATTGCCGTGTATGTCGCCATCTCGCAGAGTGCCACTGCCACAATGGAGCAACTTTTCTGTGGC
>NC_138295.1:60957500-61150000 GCF_965601325.2 Salmo salar
CAAAGCACCCCCACAACATGATGCTGCCACCCCCGTGCTTCACGGTTGGGATGGTGTTCTTCAGCTTGCAAGCCTCCCCCTGTCACGTCCTGACCAGCAGATGGAGCTGTTGTAGTAGTTGGGGGTCAGGACGTGGCAGTCTTGTGTGTGTCTTGTGACTCCTGATCAGGAACAGCTGGGAATCGTTGTTCCTGATTGGGAGTCATATATGTAGGAGTGGTTTGTCACTGGGGTTTGTGGGTGGTTGTTTTTACACTGCATTGATAGCCTGTAAAACTGTCACTGTTGTGTTTATTGTTTTTTCAGTGGATGCTTTACTCCTTTTTTTGAAAATTAAAATATGAGTATCCATATTCCCGCTGCGCCTTGGTCCTCCTTTCAACAGCACGAAGGATTTTGTGACACCCCCTTTATCCTCCAAACATAACGATGGTCATTATGGCCAAACAGTTCTATTTTTGTTTCATCAGACCAGAGGACATTTCTCCAAAAAGTATGTTCTTTGTCTCCATGTGCAGTTGCAAACCGTAGTCTAGCTTTTTTTATGGCGGTTTTGGAACAGTGGCATCTTCCTTGCTGAGCGGCCTTTCAGGTTATGTCGATATAGGACTCGTTTTACTGTGGATATAGATACTTTTGTACCTGTTTCCTCCAGCATCTTCACAAGGTCCTTTGCTGCTGTTCTGGGATTGATTTGCACTTTTCGCATCAGAGTACGTTCATCTCTAGGAGACAGAACACGTCTCCTTCCTGAGCGGTATGACGGCTGCATGGTCCCATGGTGTTTATACTTGCGTACTATTGTTTGTACAGATGAACGTGGGATCTTCAGGCGTTTGGAAATTGCTCCCAAGGATGAACCAGACTTGTGGAGGTCTACCATTTTTTTTTTCCTGAGATCTTGGCTGATTTCTATTGATTTTCCCATGATGTCAAGAAAAGAGGCACTCAGTTTGAAGGTAGGCCTTGAAATACATCCACAGGTACACCTCCAATTAACTCAAATGATGTCAATTAGCCTATCAGAAGCTTCTAAAGCCATGACATCATTTTCTGGAGTTGTCCAAGCTGTTTACATACACTAAGTTGACTGTGCCTTTAAACTTCTGACCCACTGGAATTGTGATACTGTGAATTATAAGTGAAATAATCTGCCTGTAAACAATTGTTGGAAAAATGACTTGTGTCATGCACAAAGTAGATGTCCTAACCGACTTGCCAAAACTATAGTTTGTTAACAAGAAATGTGTGGAGTGGTTGAAAAATGAGTTTTAATGACTCCAACCTAAGTGTATGTAAACTTCCGACTTCAACTGTATTGTGTAAATTCATCGGGTATACACTGAGTATACCAAACATTAAGAACACCTTCCTAATATTGAGTTGCACCCCGCCCCTTTTCCCCCCAGAACAGCCTCAATTCATCAGGTGATGAACACTACAAGGTGTCGGAAGCGTTCACCATGTTGACTTCCCACAGTTGTGTCAAGTTGGCTGGATGTCCTTTGGGTGGTGGACCATTCTTGATACACACAGGAAACTATTGCTTGTGAAAAACCCAGTAGAGTTTCAGTTCTTGACACAAACTGTTGCGCCTGGTAACTACTACCATACCCCATACAAAGGCACTTAAATATTTTGTCTTGCCCATTCACCCTCTGAATGGCACACACACAATCCATGTCTCAATTGTCTCAAAGCTTAAAAATCCTTCTTTAACCGGTCTCCTCCCCTCCATCTACACTGATTGAAGTGTATTTAACAAGTGACATCAATAAGGGATCATAGCTTTCACCTGGTCAGTCTGTGTCATGGAAAGAGCAGGTGCACTTAATGTTTTGTATACTCAGTGTATCTACATATAGATTACATTTGAAGTACTGTTACAGGCTATTTGGGTTGTTAATTGGATTTGGACATTTTGGACATTTCTTATTTTTAATTTGTTTGATTATATGTGTACTTGTTTGACATTTCACTGCATTGTTAGGCGCTAGTAAATTATGCATTTCGTTGCACCCGCTATAACATCTGCTAAACTGTGTATGTGACCAATAAACTTTGATTTGTACATGTCTGCGATCAGTGATCAATGGTCCTGCGTGGCTCAGTTGGTAGAGCATGGTGTTTGCAACGCCAGGGTTGTGGGTTCGATTCCCACGGGGGACCAGTACGGAGAAAAACATTTATGAAATGTATGCATTCACTACTGTAAGTCGCTCTGCTAAATTACTAAAATGTAAATGTAAGGTGCGATGGATAGGTCAACAATTAGAATACTATACGGAAAGGCATTGACATGACTACATGTTTTGGGCTTTGCCAATGTGGTGAATGGGCTCTTCTGGAGAATACAGATCTCAGTGTGCCATGGCTGTGATGAGGTTTATTAACTTTATCTCAAAGGATGGTTAGAAGATTACAGTAAGTGTTGTTCATCAGAAACAATCATTGCACATTTACCTAATCTACATCTCTGTCTTATCAGAGTGTGTAGCCAGATGTCGACGGCTAAGAAGATACCTCCAAAGGAAATAGGAGGAAAGACCTAGCAAATGAAAGTAACGATATCATCAGGATGGGTGATTTGGTATACAGGGGGTTGAGTAAATTTCGTTCCGCAGACACACGCTGTGCAATAACGGAGAAAGCCTCTATTGAGAAGCCGCTTGATCAATTCCTCGTTTCTACCAAGTGCATGTTGCACAAATGTTCCTGTATCTCAAATGACATACCCTCTCAATCCTGGCGTCAACCATAGAAACTGAACAGGCAACCCCAGTCTACCCAACCCCCTCACAGTTTACGCTACCCGTTTCAGCATTCGGTATCCCTATCTCTGAATGCCAGCATGTCAAATGCACTCCCCTATCAGTTGCCAGCTAGGTCTCCAGACTATTACATTCTCCTCCCCTAAAAGACGGCAATTAATCCAATTAGTAATCAATCAGCCGTCCGGGCCCCATGTCTCCCCCAAGCTAATGGAGGATATGACAGCCGGGCCCTGCATTATTAATACCTCCATTTCAGGAGCCCAGGGGCCCCGAGGCGCCAGGGGCCATTGATCACCTCTGCAGCAGAGCGAACCAGCGCACTGCGCAATGCCTAATGGGAGATCTGGAGGGAAGAATGATCTGAGAGATGGATGGAGGGTGTGGAGGAGGGAGAGAGGGTTTGCAAAGACTTCTAAGGAGGACACTGAAGGTTTTTTTTGGAAGGCGGGAGGAATTGCACATAAATGGTAGGAGGTGAAGGTTGGAAGGGATAGAGATAGAGAAAGGAGGCAAGAGGCGAGGAGCCTGCAAGGGAAGAAGGAGGGATTTGAGGGCAGAAATGAACTGGGCAGGGGGGGGTAGTGCCTTTTTTCTCCCTGGTTTGCATTCGCCCTTTTGCAGGTTTTACTATTATAATTTCTTCCATCCTAGCCACATGTCCTCATCTGCTTGCATGCGCCTCCCCTACTTTAAATCAAGGTGTTTTGGTACTTCCCACACTAACTATACCACACAGGTCAATAGTCTACCAGTCTGTCTATCCTGTCCTCTATCCACCATTCATAGTAACAATAGTGGTAGCTGGATTGTTTGTTAGTTTCCATATTGCAGATCTGGACAATCATACCACATGTAAAATCATTCAAAGCTGCACCAATTTTCAATATAAGTGGAAAGAACAGTGAAGACATGAGACACACAGCTCCCTTATTGCTCTTGTTTAGGAACAATACAATTATCCTACCTAGATTAACCTACAACACAACATTGAATAATTGCTGTATTGTTTTCAAGTGAGTACAACATTCTACTCTAGGCTGTAAACTGCAGTGAAAATATCATTTGAATAACGGTGCCCTGTGATTTGAATATTTCATTCCATTTGGATCAGGGGGTCTACTGAACTGTTTATAAGGTATAGAAAGGCACAGTAGCAAGCCAGTCTGGCTGTATTTTAAGTTGTGATACTGAGATGCGCTGTCTGTTGTGGATCATCATTCTCTCACGTTGTCCTATAAAAATGTGGCCACATATGCTCCCAGCAGGCCCAGTTATTCAGGAAAGCTTAACGCGTGGTCTGCCTCCGCTCTGATATTCCTTACGCACGTAGAACCAATAAAGCTTTAATATACCCTAAATATTTGTCATTTAACTTTTGAAATGTATTTTCTTTTATGAATGGCATAAACACAACTAGTCACAATTAGGGGACTGGACGATACCAGTATCGCGATACTCGTTAGTATCGTGGCAAGGAGACAAAACACAAAGTGGATTTAACTTCTTTATGAAATCTGCCCTAATGTTGGAAACAAATATCCCAATCAACATTGTTTCCACTAGGGATGGGCATGAGTACTCGAATGGACGTCAAAGGTTACTACTTTTTTGAAGATTGTGTTCCACAATATAATATAACCAGTTGACTCGTACACCAAAGAAAATCATGTGAGTACTTGAACAGTAATAAAATGTTAAATGCCTAGTGTCCATATAATTTCAACCAAGAAAATCAATGTGATCAATGTGATAATATCCACGTTAATAAACACAGGGGGAAAGGGTGTGCACATTATTTTTACAGTTCAAAGGGAGGCTCATGTGAAAATATTTGTAATGTTGGTGCATTTTCTTTGATGACACCAAGTTGGACAAGCTGTCCTTAAGGCAGGGGAAAGGGAGGCTCAGTGCAGCCAATCCAAGCCAATAAGATTTAGAAATGATTGGTCTGAATAGTAAAAACGTGATGAATGATTTTATATTCTCCATATATATGTGTGCACCAAAACCAATTCTCTCAACTTCTGTTCCAGGGCATGGTATGGTTTGTTTTTAAGAAGAAAAAAAAGTAAAGACCCCGTCTAGAAGTTTTCATTTCGTGTATTCAGTACTGCAAGTCGTTCCATGTTGGGCTGGGGAAAACAAGCAAGCACAAACAACAAAACGCCTTGCTCATACCTTCTCTTAGCCTCTACTCTGAACAGACACAATGTGTGCCAACAAAATCAGCTGACCTTAATTTGAGCTATCCTATGTGCCAGAGGCTGCTAAATTAGCTATTCAACACATGTTGACAGGGCCTCTGCGATGGTTTAGTTTAGACTCCAAAATGGCTGCTCTGTGCCAAATGTGACCACTTTGGTCTTAGGTCTTAAGTATGTGAAAAGGGAAATCAGTGGTACAGGGTATTTGTAGTTGAGCACTGACATCAATCCTGTACAGCAAACTTCTGTTTCCCATGATTGGGAACCCATGTCATTTGGCATGTAGACCAACACGCATCCACTTACCGACCCACACCGTGTGAGCGAAGGTTCGCGTCCCCCTCTTCACCACATAGGTTTAGTCACTGTGGGTCGTTATGCCAAGGAACCCACGCTAGCCTAATTAATGTGGAGAATGCTGGGGTGGTTCTGGGTTTATAGCCTTATTCATGGGTGCATTAGACCACTGTTGGTTAGGCTCCTGAGTCACTCTGCAGTCTATAGCAGCTGCAGTTAGCTGGGTTAATATCCAGGGGGGTCAGAGAGACTGATGTCCTCCATCCGCTGGGCTGTGTGAGTCAGTGAGTCAGTTCAGTGAGTGGACATACTTTAGTAATCACAGGATGTAAGGGAGAGCTCCAGGGTCACGACCTGCAATCCGCAGCCATTTGTGTGCGACCCTGTGCGCATGAATGGATGTGCAGCAGGGGGCGTATTTGTGGGCGCAAGATGCATTGACCACATGCCATTAGTCAGCGCTGGTTGTTAGCGATGGGCGCAAGACTCATCGACCACATGCCATTAGTCTGGAATGGATTGAAGGGAAATTCATCTGTCACGGGTTCCCATCACTGCAAGGGGGTTTCTTTAGGAGAGATGGTAAAACCATGATGATACAGTTAGCTGACAAGGCCGGTTATAATTCAAACCCCCAGATGGTTCTGAACCGATGAGGCTCTGAAGCTCATAAACAAGCTTCAGTGGAATAGCCATTTGTAACACAGAGTTGTTAGCAGCAACTTTATATGAAGTACCATTAGGCTGTTAGCGTTACTATGTAACAAACAACCTTAGATGATTGACAGCTCTTTTTTTCATTAGCGTCTATATTACACATCCATTGTAGGCTGTTTTGAATAATCGAAACAATTTGAGACTATGGGGAAATGGGCTATTTAAGAAAGGGATAAGTATAGAGAAGTTCTCACACTATACTGTAGCTCCGCAGCTTCTCTGTCGCCTCACCATCTCAACGCCTCTACCCCCGTGGAGCCCCACACATCTGGTTCTATTTAGAGCTCATCTGCTTGTGTTATGCTGCTATGTTATGACAGTAAAGCGACTGAGGAGATTATGCTAAGAGGATGTTTGCCCCCCAGCACGTCTTCCTCAGTCACGGGTCAGCGGCCCGTTGCAGTATCCTGCCGAGGCTGTGCGTTGAAAAGGCAGAGGTTATTAGCCTGTGTGTTTGCAGCTCAGCTGTGCTCTTGAGTATCTCCCTCCCGTTGTTTACGTACTGGGCCGTCACTGCTGCAGCGCACCGCTCATGTTGTTCGCCTCTTGTTTTTTTTTCTCTCACAGGAAGTTTGCTGAGGATTGCAAAACTAATCGTGAAAAAATCTGAGGGGGGTTTCAACCCCCGGCTCTCCCCCAACTGCACAACACCCTCCGTACTTATCGGATCGGACCCTCTGAATTCTTCACCTCTGTTGGGAGGAACCAAAGATCGACTGGGCCATTTGACGGTGTAACCAATAACCATCCATCTGTACTGATACAGGAAGTGAGTACTGTCACCATTATTCTTCCCTCCTCATATCTACATTTCAGACTTAGAAACTTGGCTTGGAAACAGGATCCAAGTAGTCTAACCCATGGGTTTAGATGGAGTATGACGTAAAACATGCTGGCTGTAATAAATGCTGACTCGTATCTAATGGGTGTTCTATAGCTCAAAGGTCACAGAGTGGTGTGCTATGATGCCTGTAGTTGATGTTTCCATGGCCTTCCGGATAACACCCGTAGCTGACTACGTAAGCCTTCACATCATGAAGTGATTGTTGTCCACTGTGGAAATGAGCCCCTCAGGACTTTCATTTGAAACCTTACCTGTATAGGCCCGGCTTTGATGGACAACCGCCCTCAATGCTTTATATAACAGCACAGCTGCAATTCTGTCTCTGTCACCATTTTCACTCCCTGTTGCCCGTATTTTCAGCCTTTTGACGGGACGAGGGTTCACATTGGACACACCTGCGTTCATACCCCTTGATGTGCATTGGCTTTGTACTGATAGCCCTCTTTTGGCCGGCTATGTATACAAACACCACGGGCCATTGTGTAGCGTTGTGCATCAGTCAAAGTGAGTGCAAGCCAGCCACTTGCATTGTTGTCAAATATGTTAGCAGGCAAACAATGCATTAGGGTTTGGTGTGCAGGCCATGTAGAAAGAGGATATAGGTGTTGTGCTCAATTGGTCACTGGCAGAGTAGTTGGGTGTCTACAGCTGGCTCTGATATGGTTGGCCATTTTCTGCTTTTCATTATGGCTGCCACAAACGGTAAAATAGGAAAGACCACCAGTCAGTGGGAGCATAGGCATGTAATGTGATCAGACGGATGCACTGAATGGCGGGAATTGTCACAGCAAACAGTGTGTGTGTATATGAGAGGACTGTGTCTCACATTGCTTTCATACCTTGTCACCCACTCATTTCACAATAAAGCACTGTCCCCGTCCCACGGGCCTCACACAATGTGTGGTATTCTATTCATATCTTCCATGCATCGCTGCAAAGGTTGTTTCACTGCTTTTTCTAGTAAAGGATAGTAAGAAATAAGCTCTGATTTGTAGTGTACACTCCTTTTAATGCCTTGGTTGGCACCAGTTTATTGCCCTGTCCCAAACCTCAGTACTCTATAACAGCTCATATAAGACATTCATCCAACTGTTTCCATTGCCACTGGAGGGTCTTCACTGATCGGTCTGATAACTCGAAAACACTAATTTCATCCTCAAGACTCAGTCAATCTTACCAATCTTACCAAACATCTTAACAAACATCTTACCAATCTTACCAAACACTATAAACTCGTAGCTGATATTGATGGTTTTTTTATTGAGAAAGTCTTTACCTAATTCTACATAAAGCTAAGGTGTGTTGTGGTCTGAATCAGTAAAAATTTGCTAGCTAACTAGCGACCTGCTTTCTGGCTGAAATCAAATAAAATTGTATTGCTCACATACACATTTAGCAGATGTTATTGCAGGTGTAGCGAAATGCTTGTGTTACTAGCTTCAACAGTGCAGAAATATCTATTGTAACAATTCACAACAACACACACAAATCTAAAAGTAAAATAATGGAATTAAGAAATGTATAAATATTAGGACGAGCAATGTCAGTGGCATTAAATAAAATACAGTAGAATAGAATACAGCAAATACATATGAGATGAGCCGGCCCAACTCTTTTCTCTGTATACATCAATGATGTCGCTCTTGAGGCTGGTGATTCTCTGATCCACCTCTACGCAGACGACACCATTCTGTATACTTCTGGCCCTTTGGACACTGTGTTAACTAACCTCCAGGCGAGCTTCAATGGCATACAACTCTCCTTCCATGGCTTCCAACTGCTCTTAAACGCAAGTAAAACTAAATGCGTGCTCTTCAACCGATCGCTGCCCGCACCTGCCCGCCTGCCTAGCATCACTACTCTGGACGGTTCTGACTTAGAATATGTGGACAACTACAAATACCTAGGTGTCTGGTTAGACTGTAAACTCTCCTTCCAGACTCATATTAAGCATCTCCAATCCAAAATTAAATCTAGAATCAGCTTCCTATTTCACAACAAAGCATCTTTCACTCATGCTGCCAAACATACTCTCGGAAAACTGACCATCCTACCAATCCTTGACTTCGGCGATGTCATTTACAAAATAGCCTCCAACACTCTGCTCAGCAAATTGGATGCAGTTTATCACAGTGCCATCCGTTTCATCACCAAAGCCCCATATACTACCCACCACTGCGACCTGTATGCTCTCGTTGGCTGGCCCTCGCTTCATATTCGTTGCCAAACCCACTGGCTCCAGGTCAAGTCTTTGCTAGGTAAAGCCCCACCTTATCTCAGCTCACTGGTCACCATAGCAGCACCCACCCGTAGCAAGCGCTCCAGCAGGTATATTTCACTGGTCACCCCCAAAGCCAATTCCTCCTTTGGCTGCTTTTCCTTCCAGTTCTCTGCTGCCAATGACTGGAACGAATTACAAAAATCACTGAAGCTGGAGACTCATATCTCCCTCACTAACTTTAAGCATCAGCTATCAGAGCAGCTTACAAATCATTGCACCTGTACATAGTCCATCTGTAAATAGCCCATCCAACTACCTCATCCCCATATTGTTATTTCTTTGATTTATATATATTTTTTGCTCCTTTGCACCACAGTATCTCTACTTGCACATTCATCTTCTGCACATCTAACACTCCGTGTTTATTTGCTAAATTGTTATTATTTCACCACTACGGCCTATTTATTGCCTTACCTTCCTAATCTTACGTCATTTGCACACACTGTATATAGACTTTTCTATTGTGTTATTGACTGTACGTTTGTTTATTCCATGTGTAACTCTGTGTTGTTTTTTGTTGCACTGCTTTGCTTTATCTTGGCCAGGTCGCAGTTGTAAATGAGAACTTGTTCTCAACTGGCCTACCTGGTTAAATAAAGGTGAAATAAAAATAAATGTAAAAAAGCAGTATGTAAACATTATTAAAGTGACCAGTGATTCCATGTCTAGGGTTGAGTAACTGGAGGTAGCCGGCTAGTGATGGCTATCTAACAGTCTGATGGCTTTGAGATAGAAGCTGTTTTTCAGTCTCTCGGTCCCATCTTCGATGCACCTGTACTGACCTTGCCTTCTGGATGACAGCGGGGTGAACAGGCCATGGCTCGGGTGGTTGATGATCTTTTTGGCCTTCCTGTGACATCGCTGTAGGTGTCTTGGAGGGCAGGCAGTGTGCCCCTGGTGATGCGTTGGGCGGACCGCACCACCCTCTGGAGAGCTCTGTGATTGCGGGCGGTGCAGTTGCCGTACCAGGCGGTGATACAGCCTGATAGAATGCTCTCAATTGCACATCTGTAAAAGTTTGAGAGGTTCGTAGGGGCCAAGCCAAATTCCTTCAGCCTCCTGAGGTTGAAGTGGTGCTGTTGCAGCTTCTTCACCACGCTGTCTGTGTGGGTGCACCATTCAGATTGTCAGTGATGTGTACAATGAGGAACTTGAGGCTTTCCACCTTCTCCACTGCGGTCCCTTTTGATGTGGATGGGGCGTGCTCCCTCTGCTTTTTCCTGAAGTCCACGATCAGCTCCTTCGTTTTGTTGACGTTGAGTGAGAGGTTATTTTCCTGGCACCACTCCTCCAGGGCCCTCACCTCCTCCCTGTAGGCTGTCTCGTCATTGTTGGTAATCAGGCCTACTATGGTTGTCGTCTGCAAACTTGATGCTTGAGTTGGAGGCGTTTGTGGCCACTCAGTCATGGGTGAACAGGGAGTACAGGAGAGGGCTGAGCATGCACCCTTGTGGGGCCCCAGTGTTTTGGATCAGCGAACTGGAGATGTTGTTTCCTACCTTCACCACCTGGGGGGGCGCCCCGTCAGGAAGTCAAAAACCCAGTTGTACAGGTTGGTGTTCAGACCCAGGGCCCTGAACTTGATGATGAGCTTGGAGGGTACTATGGTGTTGAAGGCTGAGCTATAGTCAATGAACAGCTTTCTTACATAGGTATTCCTCTTGTCCTGATGGGATAGGGCAGTGTGCAGTGCAATGGCGATTGTATCGTCTGTGGATCTATTGGGGCGGTAAGCAAATTGAAGTGGGTCTAGGGTGTCATATATTATAATAATATAAGAAATAACACACAAAAAAACGAAATACTGCAAAGTTCTTTAGGAGCTAGAAGCGGAGCTAGAAGCAGAGCTGCCATGTTTGTCAGCGCCATCTTTCCAGTCTCAAATCAATCTATATGAAATTAAAGAGATTCCAACAAGTTCACACACTTAATGCTGAATACTCCCGCTAGCTAGTGTAGAGAAATTCTAGCTAATAGCACTAGTGAGTTTTCATGATAAGGCAGTTTCTGTTCTGCCGTGACTAGTGGGCTGAGTTCTGCAGCACAGCTGACTGCTCTTTCGCGGCGTTATGGCATTGGCCAAATGTTTCAAAGTAGCAAGGCACAGTGCCAGCTGTCAGTCAGACATATGCCGATTTCTTAAAACAGTCCCATAACTTTGGTGCCGTACAACTTCATCAGCAAGCTGTCAAACTACCTACTCTAATGGCCATTCATACTGGTTGCCTCAGCTGATCGAGCATTGTTTGCCGTAGTAGCCAGTGCATCATAGCTACGGAGAGTGGAGAATTAGGAACTAGTGTTAGGCGGTTGAGCAAAATCATGATTCTTAGAGATGAGTTCCACGTTTGCTTAGACAGATGGCTCCTGGCAACTGTACGTCACGTTAGAATGACGCCATCTTATGTGAGAAAATGCTGGAGAGTGTTCACCTCAATTAGGTCATTCTTATTCAGTTGGGTGCGAACTAAGTTCTGACACCAGTCCAAACCAGTAGTACCTCAATAAGTATGCTGCCAGTGCTATTTTCCCCTTCCTCCTTTCTTTCCTTCCTTCCTTCCTTGCTTCCTTTTCCCCACAGCCATCTTCCTCAATGTTAAAGGAGGGCATCGCCACACATGAATGTGCTGTGACAAATTGGCTTGGGGACAAGGCAGATGGTGACTGGGAGGGGACTGGTTGTCACGCCGTTTGGTGACATAAATTGATCTCGCGGAGCGGAACTCATGCTCCGCTTGTGTAATCCTGCATACACACTTTCTCACACACACCCCTCCCTGCCTACTTTACCCCCCCCCCCCCCCCCCCCCTATCAATGATGTGTGCAGTGGATGCGCGTGTAACCTGTCACAGGCTCTCCGCTCCACTACCCTGGAAAAGAAGGGACAAGGAGGGATTTGACAGAGACGAGTCAGACTAATGGTAGGTCTAGGAGACTCAGGGGTTTACAGCAATATAGGCACTGTACATGTCAGGATGTCAACAACGAGATGTTCTGTTTACACAGTTGCCGTTGTCGACATTTGAGCAGCTAGTTTGTCTGAATGCCCGAAGTCCCTGTGGACAGTATTCAAGCAAATCCAGTTCCTATGTTTCAACACAGGTTGATGCATGTTGCTTACTTTTGATTTGTGCTTCAATATTTTGCTTACAGATGTAGCTTTCGTATTTTGTAACTCGACAGACTCCTGCCTCAAAGTAGTTTTTCCTCTGTTCATTGATACGATTTGCATTTATCATCTCAAACCGTAGCGTGGTGGGTGGGTGGCTGGCTTAGGATAATTGTGGGCTTTGGATCTTTTCACCTGGAGCGTGATGGGATAACTTTCCCACGATGACTTAATATTCTGTGAACACAATGCGTTAAGCTCCGGATATTGATCCACAGATCATTGCATCCTGTGGGACTTTCCCCTGAGGATCTGTGGGATCTTCTGTGTGGGAATGTTAATGCACCCCAACCTCGACTGGTCCTTAGAGACCATGGGAGGCAACACAGTGGAGATGAGTGAGAAAGAAACGAGCTAGGCTGTGTGTTCTTCCTCTCAAGGAATTAAATAGCGACAAAGCGAAAACTTTCAACTGTGTTTGCATTTTGATTGCATTTCAATGTAGGCCTGTAGGGAAGATAGGCCATGTGGAGATGTTCATATTGAAACGTATCCTCTTTTTTATGTTCCTAACTTGTTTGAAAAGATTAGTACAGATTTTCTCATAGGGACCCCACATGGGACCCTGACCCCAAGTTTGGGAACAAATCCAATACAACTTATTACTGAGTACCACTCTTTTTATTTTCAAACATAGTGGTGGCTGCATCATGTTATTGGTATGCTTGTAATTGTTAAGGACTGGGGAGTTTTTCATGATAAAATAGAAATGGAATGCAGCTAAGCACAGGCAAAATCCTAGAGGAAAACCTGGTTCAGTCTGCTTTCCACCACACAGGTGGAGATGAATTCACCTTTCAGCAGGACAATAAACTAAAAGGCCAAATTTTCACTGGAGTTGCTTACCAAAAAGAAAATGAGTGTTCCTGAATGGCCGAGAAACAGTTTTGACTTAAATCTGCTTGAAAATCTATGGCCAGACCTTAGTGGTTGTCTAGCTCTTTAGAGACCTACCCAGAAAGACTTACAGCCGTAATCGCTGCCAACGGTGCTTCTACAAAGTATTTACTCAGGCGTGTGAATACTTATGTAAATTAGGTCATTCTCAATTTCATTTTCAATAAATTAGAAAATTTCATTATGGGTTATTGTGTGTAAGTTTTGAATTAGGGCTGTAACACAACAACATGTGGAATAAGTAAAATAACTCAGGCCCTCGGCCTGTGCCGCGAGAGGATGGAGTTAGCCGTTTGAGAGTGGTGAATGTGCTGCTAAAAAGGCAAATCAGGGGGATGCAGGTGATCATAACGAACAAACCACTGTTCATAATTCCACTTGTTCGCAAAGGCAGGCGCGATTAGCATGGTCAAATAAATTATTTAAGCGTTCTGAGCTTTGATGAATGCTAGGAACAATATTTAGATGTTGACCGGTAATTGACCCGTAATTTATTTGATTTATTGTGTACAAAATATATATATTTTTTTTATTACAAAAAAACTGAGGTCCAACCCTCGGTGTCCTCATATGTAGTTACGGACATGCTCTGCTTTTGTACTTTGCTGAGTTCGAAGTAACTTGGCGGCCATTTTCCTTCCACATGGAATGTTAAAGTGATGCAACTTCTTCATCCAGTTAACGTTCCTCTGAAAAAACATGAACTTCACACAGCATGGAATTTTTTATGAGGTGTCCTCTCAGACACTCCAGGCTGTAGGGTTCGATCCAAACCTCTCTCTCACACACACACACACACACACACACACACACACACACACACACACACACACACACACACACACACACACACCACCGCACACACACATACCCTTAAGTACTTAAGCTGTGAGGAGACAAGCAGCACTCCCTCTGTGATAACAGCTCTACTGTCAACAAGACTATCTGCGGACCTTACTCCCCCAAACCCTAGGACTCTCTCACTCCGTAAAATCTAGCCAAATGAAAGCTGCAGTCAGAGACATGTAAATAAATCCTGTCACCAAGGTGGAAGAGAAATGCCTCTACAACCACAGAATGAGTTCTACAATGTCAACAGCAAGGCTGGTTATGTATGGCCTATCTGACCTCCACTACCCTCTGTCCTACTCTCGCTCCTCCTCTCCTTTCCTCCTCTCCTCTCCCCACTGTCAGGTCTGGATGAAGACATCAGTCAGGTAGGAGATTCAGGTTTCCTGATTGTGTTTTGCTATACCCCACTAAACCACCTCCCAGGGTGATTCTTTGCCTTTCGGTTTGAGGTCTAAATAAATACTGAAATTGCTCTCATTTCAGAAGGTTGCTATATGATCCTTGTTGGCTCTAAAAGTAGGAGTCCTGGTTTTGTTGCAGATTTAGAAAGTCCTAAAGCCTTTGCGATGTTTTACGTTAAACTAGTGAAAGAAAATTCAGTAGATTAGTGAATGCAGGTTTGCCTTTAACTATGTACTGTAAGGTAATGGGACTTGCTTGTTTTTGCCATTTGACTTAAGACATGTACTGAGCTTTCTTGGAATGTAACTTCATGTATGCAAATGTATTCAGCTATTGAATAATGTTCACTTTGAGGGGAAAAATCTAAATTCATTTAATCATCTTAAAGTTCATATTTTCTTATTAAAATTACATCACTTTCACCCTTCAGATAACTCCTGAACAAATTCAAATTGATTTACTTGGACAGTTGGCTGTCATCCAAAATAGCTACTTTAGTTTTAATAGGAAGTCCTTTTTTAGCTTTTGGCTGTTTGCACTTGTCATCTTGACATTCCCCCTTGTCTGTGCTTTTTCAGTGCAGGGCATCGAGGTGAACCTAGAATGCTTTTAAAATCTACATAATTGGTGGGCGCACATGCATGCACGTGCGCGCACTGTCCTTAAAGTACAGTACATTCTGAGAGAGTAAGAATTCTGATTTGATGTTGAACAGTAGAACATGAGTGTGGGTGAAGTCTTTCATCTGCCATCTGCATTATCATGTCAATATTGTCAACATTAGTCCACATCAGCCTGTTTCACACTTGACCTTTCTTGATTGACTTGACTACATACACCCTTGGCTTGGCTGCCTAAGAGGCTAGAGCAAGTTTTATTTTTTATTTTATTTTTGTAGCAACCAAAAAAAATCTATGAATTTTTTTGTTAGACATTAAGACTAACAACACCAGGAAATCAGCTACAAGTGACTTTAATTTAAGAAATCTGTTCCCAAGTATTCCTACACATAATAGAGAAACACGTGATCATATACAAATGTACGCAAGGTTTGAAATTATTGTTTTAGTCAAACATTATGCATTATATATCCACAAATGTATGTGGACACCCCTTCAAATTAAGTGGATTCGGCTATTTCAGCCACACCCGTTGCTGACAGGTGTATAAAATCGAGTAAACAGCCATCTCCATAGACCAACATTGGCAGTAGAATGGCCTCACTAAAGAGACTTTCAACGTGGCACCATCATAGGATGCCACCTTTCCAACAAGTCAGTTCGTCAAATGTCTGCCCTGCTAAAGTTGCCCCGGTCAACTGTAAGTGCTGTTATTGTGAAGTGGAAACATCTAGGAGCAACAACGGCTCAGCCGCAAAGCGGTAGGCCACTCAAACTCACAGAATGGGACCGCTGAGTGCTGAAGCGCGTAGCCCGTACAAATCGTCTGTCCTTAGTTGCAACACTCACTACCGAATTCCAAACTGCCTCTGGAAGCAACGTCAGCAGAAGAACTGTTTGTCAGGAGCTTCATTACATGGGTTTCCATGGCCGTGCAGCCACACACAAGTCTAAGATCACAATGCCAAGCGTCAGCTGGAGTGGTGTAAAACTCGCCGCCATTGGATTCTGGAGCAGTAGAAACGCGTTCTCCGGGGTGATGATTCACGCTTCACCATCTGGCAGTCCGATGGAAGAATCTGGGTTTGGTAGATGCCAAGAGAACGCTACCCGCTTGAATGTATAGTGCCAACTGTAAAGTTTGGTGAAGGAGGAATAATGGTCTTGGGCTGTTTTTCATGTTTCGGGCTAGGTCCCTTAGCTCCACTGAAGGGAAATCTTAATGATACAGCATACAATGACGTTCTAGATGATTCTGTGTCTCCAACTTTGTGGCAACACTTTGGGGAAGGCCCTCTCCTCTTTCAGCATGACAATGTGCCCGTGCACAAAGCGAGGTCCATAGAGAAATGGTTTGTCGAGATCGTTGTGGAAGAACTTGACTGGCCTGCACAGAGCCCTGACCTCAACCCCATCGAACACCTTTGGGATGAATTGGAACGTCGACTGTGAGCCAGGCTTAATTGCCCAACATCTGTGCCCAACATCCGTGCCGACCTCACAAATGCTCTTGTCCCCACAGCAATGTTCCAACATCTAGTAGAAAGCCTTCCCAGAAGAGTGGAGGCTGTTATAGCAGCAAAGGGGAGACCAACTCCATATTAATGCACCTCATTTTGGAATGAGATGTTCGACGAGCAGGTGTCCACATACTTTTGGTCATGTAGTGCATCTGTTTGGGCTTCTTGCGGTCAATTTGCTTCTTGCGGTCAACCATCCGCTAGTTGATGTTCCCTGGGCTATAGGGATAGAGGACTTACCCCTATCGTCTGTATATTTTCAGTTTGTTAAATGCCAGCCACTAAAAGATATAAATATATTGAGACTCCTATGGGTCAGAGTAACTCACAGTTATTAACTTTTTGCTACCCAAGAATGTGTGTGATGAAGCTCAGCATTGGATGCTGCACAGCACAGCTGTATCACTCCAGGACTCAAAGCTTCGGGCCACAGTGTGGTCCATCACTGAGCGCTGATTAAAAGTGTGCGTGTCACGGACAGGGCAGTGGTGACATATGGCTGTGGAGCTTTAGCACACAGAAAAGACATCTGCACTGCCAATCCCAGGAATGAAGAAAAAATAAGAGATTAAAGTGTATCTCTACCTGGGAGAGAGACTAAATCCATGAGCATGGCTAATTTTAGATGGCACAGGGATGTAACGAAATGGAAGGTAGTCGTCACTATTGCTACTTCCAGACTTTAATTGACATGGCATTTCAACACAAAGGAAGCTACTTTTGCCGTTTTACTGTATGATTAGTCATTTAATAGGACACACTCAAATGTAATTGTACCCTCTCCCAAAATAAATAATATTGCTATAGTTTCTACTCTGGAAGACAATTTGAACATTAGATCATCTTTATTTGGGCTGTAACTATACCTGGGCCTCATTAGAGATGTCAGTCTGTTTCGATAGTTCAGTTTCAATCGTAGGGTTATGGTGTAAGAGACCTGACTTGCAAAGTCGAACTTCGCTTTACAAGGCATCACTTGCTATTTGGGGATTTTATGAACCCAAACGCCCAGGCGTAGCACTGTATGGAATGTTTTGACGGGTCCTTTTAAAGTGTGTGTGTGTGTGTGTGTGTGTGTGTGTGTGTGTGTGTGTGTGTGCGTGTGTGCGTGTGTGCGTGCGCAGTTTCAAATGGATTTGATTTGGATGAATGCCAGACCACAAATTTGAAAGATTTAAGAGGGAAAAAATGGGTGCAGTCATGAAATGTACATTTTATTGCATGTTTACACATTTTGACTTTGCGCTGTAGTCTGTTGGGCAGATTTGTGTAAATCAACAATAAAACTATCAGAAGGAGCTGTTTTATAGCATGTAGAGTTGAGTTCGCCTCAGCTTTTCATGCTTCAGTTTTCTTCAAATCGTATTTCCCTTATTTTCAAAGTAATATTGACCATCCAAATCATTAGTAGCATGTTATCTTGGTAATTCAACGTAAGACCTGGGTCAGATTGAGAAGTAAACCATCAAAATGATATTTAGAAAGTTATTTCAAGTACACAATCCATTAAAAGCTATTTTGATGCCGCCTTAATGACACCTTGAAAATGTAATATCCTAGCACACTTTATTTGGAACACCTATTTAGGAAAAGTTCATTTGTACCCCAGTACCATATTGGTTAATTTGACTCCTTAGACAGCCGCAATCACCGAGCAGGGACCTGTTTATAGAGTGTCGTCTTATAGCTTTAAAAATATCTGCCTCCATTTAGATTTAGCTAGTTATTTTTCTTACGTGATGATTTGTAGAGCAGATACTGCAAAGGGCATCTATATTAAAAACTCTTCTCATATCCTTCTTAGTTGTGCGGAATGCGTCTCACCACTTTCTATTGCAGTACAATGCAGTCTCCATTCTAGAGGACTTTTCCTATTCGAAAATTAATTCAATTCAAGGTCAAGATAGCGGTATAGCGTCGCCACATTTCACATGAGGGGGAAAGTCAACCTCTAAGTGAGCAAATGCGGTCGGTGATGATGAGGCGGCCCAGGAATAGTTTGACAAACCCTATCACCCGAGACAAATTAAAAGTGTCACCGACCTGTACGTGGCTGTTCTCACATTTCCTGTGATGTTCTATGATAAGCCAGCGCTGATATGAACAACTGCCAACAAAGGGCTGCCTGCCTGCCCGTTGAGCTGGGGGGAGAGGAGGCTTAGGGACGACAGGGTAACAGGACACCTCCAAGTATTGATTGGAGCAGGGCAGACGTCCAGACGGCCCACAGGTCGTTCTGCGGCTGGCTGCTGCTATAGCTGTGGCTGTCTGTACCTTGAAGGGAGCATTTGAGAAACCTGACACAACACACAAAGCAAAAACACACGTTCACTTCCTATATACACTGAGTATACCAAACATTGAGAACACCTTCCTACTATTGAGTTGCACCCCACCCCCGCTTTTGCTCTCAGAACAGTCTCAGTTCGTTGGGCATGGACTCTACACAGTGTCGAAAGTGTTCCACGGGGATGCTGGCCTATGTTGACTCCAATAATTTCAATAGTTGTCAAGTTGGCTGGATATCCTTTGGGTGGTGGACCATTCGTGATACACACGGGAAAGTTCTGAGCGTGAAAAACCCAGCAGCGTTGCAGTTCTTGACACAAACAGGTGCGCCTGGCACCTACTACCATACCCCATTCAAAGGCACTTACATTTTCTTTCTTGCCCATTCGCCCTCTGAATGGGACGTGTACACAATCCATGTCTCAAGGCTTAAAAATCCTTCTTTAACCTGTCTTCTCCCCTTCATCTACACTGATTTGAATTGGATTTAACAAGTGGCATCAATAAGGGATCATAGCAGTCAGTCTGTCATGGAAAGAGCAGGTGTTCTTGTGTACTCAGTGTATGTACACACCTACAGAGCATTTCCCCATGACACAGAAGGAGATTATTATCCAACTCTTTTACACACCCTCACAGTTGTACATTTGCCACACACGAAACACACGTTCCCTTCGTACACACGTACAGTACACAACAAAACACAGACAATAGATACACACACTCGGTGCGGTGTCACCACAGCCACAAGAGTAATAGCCTCCGGTTCCCTCCTGCACACAGACTGAGAATCTCAAATACGACAAGCAGAGTGCATTTATCACGCACTCACACTTAATGACACTATCGCCCAGGCTTAACGGCACCCATACACCACTATCTAGTCTGTTATAGATGGGCCTGTTGGTCTCCTCTCTCTTCCATTACGGCTGCCTGCTCATACCTTCCCACCAGTGGAGGCTGCTCAGGGGAGAACAGCTCATAATAATGACTTGAAAGGAGCAAATGGATTGGCATGTATTTGATACCATTCCTCTAATTCCGCTCCAGCCATTACCACAAGCCTGTCCTCCCCAATTAAGGTGCCACCAACCTCCTGTGATTCCCAGGGCTGCTGAGGGAGAGAAGGAGAAGTGAGTAGTGGGTGGTGGTAAGTCGGGGGGGACCTGGAAGCAACAGACCGCTTTTGTTTTTCTACCCCTCTCTCGCTCTCTGTTTTTCTGTCCATCTTTCATTCTCGCCCTCGCCCTGTGGATTTGTCTAGTCTCTCTTTGTGCCTACTGCGTTTCGCTTTTTGACTTCAGGACAACAAATGCAGATGAGTGTTTGTGCATGGACGGAGGAGCAGCGGGATGCTCAACAGAAAAATACTACAAACGGTGCTTTGATCCACACTGACTGTTGTTTTGTTTGAGAGTGGGCAGCATTCTATACAACGGCTCTCACCTCATCTCGACCCTTACCAAATGTCTGTCAAGAATGACCAGGCCGGTTTATTGTGTTCTATACATTTGAAACAAAGGGTTGCTGCATTGTACAGTATTTAGCTAGCTTGATAACTCATTGATCGTGCTTTGTGAACTGTAGTCAGTGTCTCAACTGAATAGTAGAATGGCTGGATACACTAGCAGTATTGTACTGTATGTCCATCATAAAGATCTATCTAGAAGGAGAAAATGTGTTAACACTTGACACCAGCGTCATAACATGTTATGGCATGGTCATAACTATATCAATATGTCATAACAGCTGAGACAACTTGTCATAACCTGTCATAATATCATATATTTACACCTGTTGTGACATATTGGGTTATTTTATGGCTGGTTGTGGCATCTACATAAGTGTCAAAACCCACATTTATCCAATAGTTTTTTCCCTGCCAAGAAGTTTTTTTTTAAAAGTCCGTTATGGTTGTTGTAATGAATTATTTTGTCCATTTTTTTCCCCCATCATATTTTAGATAACTTGTAGAAAATACACTTTATGACACTGTCAAGAAGCATTATGACCATCATAATCATATGAGCCAGATAGACCTATCACGTACATGCCCTTATAGCAGTCATCAGTCAAAAAGAGGGTGTCTTGTCCTGCTCCTGAAATCTGCTCTTGCATTCATCCCAGTCATCAGCAACAGAGCATTGGGCTAGGTGCACGTCTAATTTGTGCGCAACTACAATGATAATGTAATATGGGCAATTTCTAAAAATGGTATATAACATAGCCTACTTGTCCACAGTATGTTTATGGTGTAATGGAATGTTTTGCCTTATGTAGGTGTCATAGCCAGCCATAAAATAATGCTATATATGTCACAACCTGTCTACATATGTGTAATGACAGTGTTATGTCCATATTATGACAAGTTATGTCAGCTATTCTGACATAGTTATGGCTGTGTCATTACGTGTTATGATGCTAGGTGTCAGGTAAAGTGTTACCGAAAATGATTTGAACTCTAATTAGTTGGACTTCTAAGCAACTCCGGAGCCCCTTAACGACTTTGGGGATTTAGCCGAAAGGTAAGAGCTTATCCTCCCTAAGGGCTGCAGGAGCTACAGTATCTGCACTGTGATCAGAGACTCACTTTAACAGCTCAGAGACACATTTACACACACTCCAACCCTCAGTCTCCATGCCCATACTCAACCTTAGTCAACAGTCAGTAGACTAGAGAAAGCATTGTTGGCACCAACTAGTAGGGCCGGGACGATACCAGCATCGTAATATTTTGAAATGAAAACACCAAGCAGACCAAACACTTTGATCCTTTAAAATCCTGCTGTATTTAAAATATTGTGTGCTATAGCTTGGGAAATACATAAATGTAACTCTGGATGACAACATAATGTTTGTTTCCAACATTAGGGCTGTTTTCCTAAAGAAGTTACATCCTCTTCACGTTTTGTTTCCTTGCCACGATACTAACGAGTATCGCGATACTGGTATGCCGGTCCTGCTCCTCAATGACTCCTTTCTCTTCCAGTGCACCTCTAGCTCTGGTCTGGTGCACTTCTAGCTCTGGTCTGGGCTAGAGTCATGAGATCCATTGTTTACTGTAATACACTATCCAGAAATAAAATATGTCCTAAAATAAAAATCCTGAATAGTGTTATTCTAGTGTGCCTGTTTGTTAGCTGTTGTTGTTTTGGCACCTTAACCTCTCAATGTTGTGTGGAGCTGTCAGTACATCTGCTGAACTGAGATTGAGTGGGATTGATTGCCTGGCTGATTCCAGATCAGTGCACTGAGAGGTCACAGACGTCATCCTCATTTACAGCGACTGGTTCTTTCTCAGCACAACAGGGCTAGACTACATGTCCCCAGGACATTGTCTTCTCAGGCAGGCCTGCGCTACCAACCCAAGCATTTTGATAGTACTTCAGACTGACACAAGTAGCCTTCAGCACACCAAGAAGAGCCTCACTTCACATGATGTGTATGAGCAGCCAATGGTCATGGACTTTCTGGAGCTGAGAAATAAGTGCCACAGCAATAACAACATGAGATATATGGAGCAAAAAGCCCCCGGGGTCTGGGGGATGCCTCTCGATGATGTCATCAGTTGTGAGAAGGCGTTAATGATGTCCGGTTCATCCACTGAGGCCATAACCCGAACGTAGGGATGCCCTGGTGGGTCTGAATGGGAAGATGTTTGGTTATGGGATGTATGTTGGGAATGGGGACTGTTTGTAGCCCAGACAATGATGAAGCGTTTAATCTCCACAGGAACAGTGAAGCACGCAGGCATGATAATACCATTACAGCGAGGAGCATTCTCCAGAACCCCTCCATCGCTCCTCACCTGATTTATATGTCCCTTCATCAGCATCGACTTCTCAGATTGGAAAATCATTCATTTATTAAAGAGGTCGGCCATTTTGTGCACCAGCTGCTAAAGAACATATTGTTGTCACCAACCCGTCTTGCGTGCCCGCTTCCTTTAAAAAAATGATATTTTCGGTTAATGTGACAAGGATGGATCTGGTGGGTGACGGCAGTGTGATTGCGGACGCTATTTATCTTCCTTTCACAACTACTCTGTCTCTAATGTTATGCCTGAGTCCTTGACTAGGTGCTTTCTACATGTTTTCACACGTGTCATTGTGTGCTTGTCCTGCGTCATAAGGGCTCTATCTATGGCTCTGACAAACATGGTACAGGTCCTTCAAACAGAATAAAATAAATATATTAAATTGGCACAATGCGCCTGAGATGAGTAAATTGAGGGGTTTGATTCATCTTCCTTCACTACCTCTAAAGTTCACTCGCAGATGAAACATAACTCCGGAACACCGTGACACTCCAAATTCACTTCGATAATTCATGTGTCTTCCAACTTTCAGAATTGGAACGCAGAGATTGAAGTGCAAACAGTGCACCCATCTAATTGGTGCCTGGGGAGGTTCTATTTGCTG
Organism: Salmo salar; assembly: GCF_965601325.2. NCBI lineage: Eukaryota > Metazoa > Chordata > Actinopteri > Salmoniformes > Salmonidae > Salmo > Salmo salar. The sequence continues at coordinate 60,980,789 of NC_138295.1, forward strand.
GAGAGCATAGAGAAAGATGGAGATCAAAGAGCTTTCTGTTAATAGAGATGTCGCACTCTCTCATTGTTCCCCACCTTAAATACGGAGACGGATACAAAGGCATTGTGAGAGCATCATCACAGCAGTCCTCAGCTCAAGCACCATTCAGTGCCTTAAAGAAAGGTTGCTCTCCACATGTTTTAAAACATTTTATTTACTTAATTGACCCCGTTTCTAAGGGGCTCAGTCTCAGTACCTCTCCTTGTAAGGCCATGGTATAGAAGGGTAGAAGGAAAATAGCAAAGAACACTCCGTCTCCTTCATGAATTGTTCCTTTCGTTATGTTAGAACATTAGTTATTAAACCTACTGTACAGTTCGTTGGCCATAACCGTAAACTTTGTTTCTTCTATTTCTCATCGCTCTGCAGTGAACATAATTATTGTTGTCCTTCAGAATCAGCCTGGCACCGATGCGCTGATAGACAGGCTTTATTTCTGCACTGGCAGCAGAACGAGGGCTCGCCAATCCAGAGAACCACCACAGTGCCTAATCAGAGCCGTGTGATGAGGGGGATCAGCCCCCCCCCCCCCCACACACACACACACACACACCCTCTCTCACTCTCAATGAGCCCAAATCTAATCACAGGGAGGCAGACCAGCCGCTTAGCTCGGTCCCCCCGCCCATTAGCTTGCACCGCCACCCAAGGGGCCCTGGCACAAGCAGGAAGACACATCTCCACCCCGCTGCTGCTCTGTACTGTACCACCAAGGCTGAACTCAGGGGTCCTAAGTGATAGGAGGGTCCAGGGCTAGCCCCCCCCCCCTTGGTGGTTATAAAGAGCCACTGGAGAACGCTGAGCGATCAGCAACCTGATGAGCACTGACAGCGCTGCTTATTCACCTCATCCTCTCCTCCCTTTCTACTCTCCCTCGCTTATATCGGTGTGGCGCGTTTCATCTTTCCCAGCAGGAGTGTGGTGAGTAGCATCTTCATCTGGCTGCTCTCTCTGCTCTACCCTCCTCTCCTCTCCCCTCCGGGCGGTCGGCAGTTCTGGTGAAATAATGATAGTACCAGCGGAGCCTATAGTCTACAAAGCGTAGTGGGAGGGAGCACTATCTCTGTTCCTATTGTTGACCTGTCAGAGGAGAGGACACTGCACGACAGCAGCGTTGAGTTTGCCATATTTGTATATTGTGCATAAAAGCGAGGCTTTGAATACCGCTGACTTTGATGTTGAAGATACGTTTAGTGTGAATACTGACAGTTTTGCTATTGTTTAAACTTTAATTTAGCTCTATGAATGATGTATCTTTTTTTTGTTCTACCACCCGCATCAACACTGAAATATTAAAGCTGTTGACATACTGCATGTTATGATACAATTGTATGTCATACTGGTGAGCCTGTTATTTTTAAGCATGTACTGTGGGAGTTAAACTGCTGCTTTGTGAAATCAAACTCTCAGAATTTGAACCTTCTCAAAAGCTGTTACTCCTGCTTGCAATGCAACTCTCTTCACCTTTTTGACTTGTGCCAAACAACTGCCCTCTCCAGGTTTGAGAAAGTGCACCACTGCAATTGATAAAGAGCTTCACTGCCCTTCCCAATATGACTCATCCGCAATCCCTCCACAATCCTTTCTCCACGGTGCTAGATAACCAAACACTTTCCCACCCACCTTTAAAACACCCCTGAGGGGAATGTTCCGAAGACTGGCCGAGTAACTCTATGCACGGGATGGCTCCTGCTGTGTGCTGTTGGGTCTGGAGGCAGCCGGTTTGGAGTACTGAAATAAATGTAAAAATAGCAACACACCACACACACCACACACACACACACACACACACACACACACAATGACACCTCAACAAAAAAACAAACACAGATTCCTGTTCCCCCGCCTGGGTCTGCAGCAGCAGACTTTGAGGATCCAATTATGATGCCCTTGAGGGAATGACAGTGCTGGAGTTTCTGTCAATAGAGGTTCAGGTAGTGTTTCTCAATAACACTTTGAATTATTGATGATGGAGAGATTGAGAGAAGGAGGTAGATAACATTCAGTTTTAGTTATGAGGTGGAGACGACGGGAGGAGGGTCGAGGAGGGAGCTTGAACGACATCTGCATTTTCCCGCCAGTAGGTCTGATGAGGTGACCCGGGGTTACACTCATCCAAAGATGTCACACTGGAAACAGTAGAGGAAAATTGGGATAGCTAGATGGATGGATGGATGGATGGATACTGTGGATACTGTGGATGGATGGATACTGTGGATGGATGGATACTGTGGATGGATGGATACTGTAGATTGATGGATACTGTAGATGGATGGAGGGATACTGTAGATGGATGGAGGGATACTGTAGATGGATAGACAGAGAGGGATTTTCCAGTGAATTACAGGGCTTGTCTGAAGATAAAAATAAATAATGAAGACGAGGCAGACAAATGAAGAGGATAACCTTAGTGTGTGTCTGATCCGTCTCTCGCTGATAGCCTTTGGGGCTTTTTTCATCTCAAGTAGACACAAAGACGATGGATGACGCTCTCAGCGGTTCTCCCGATCGATCGGACGACCGTCTCAGTGTCTGTGCCTCGCATAGATCCCTGTCTGAAGTCTGGCCAGCTCGCCCGCTGTGGCGGGATGCCTTACAGGTTTAGGCCCAGACTGGTGGCAGTGGCACTTTTCTCAGAGATTGATACCAGTAAACAGAAAGTAATGGGTGCCAGTTATTTTTCTATGTATCGCTGCTGTAGTGTGTTTGAGTTGTCAACATCTCTCGGTCCTTGAACATTGGTGAGATATTTCAAACCAATATTTAGATGCTCCCTTTCAGTCTAATTTTTAGAGAGCCCTCAGCCCACGGTTACTGAACCTTTGAATGGACTTTGTACAGTATCACTTCTTCCTATAGTACAACTTTAGTTGACTCTCACTGTCAACTTGATTCAGCCCAACATCATTCCTAGAGAGAGAAGCTGGTGGGGATGAGTTGGAGGCTTGATGGGCTGCCGTGGCTGACAAACGAGCTTTAATCTGTGGGGACCCTTCCGTGTGGAAGGCGTAGAGCATTCTTACGTAGGGTGACAATAGATGGCCCATCTCACAGGACAACCCGTCACTTTATCTAAACCCTATGGGCGAGGAGGCCATCACAGCATCCCTTTGGGGCAAGTTGAGTGGCAGTGATGGCAGGGAGGGTCCTGACCTCCACTGACAGACACATCTCACCCTGGATGCCATGGTGCCCTGTGTCTCCGCTCCCCTCTCCCAAACTCTTTCCTCCTGCCCATGCAACTGTCAGATAAAGACTATATGGAGAGATTCCACGACACTGCCACCATCCGTTTGAAATGCAAATTCCAGAACTAAGGGACTATAGGGGCCAAAAGGAAAGCAGCCAGCCGTCATTCCCTCTTGACCCAGCATGCTAATAGGGCTTTCAGAATGTTGTCACTGAGGCCTCCCTTGAGCCGCTCTCATGTTGCTACTGCAGGGCCTCTGAAATTCCCCATCAACTTCAACTGACATGTTGTTATTCAACAGCAAGTTTAAGTTTCTGACCCTCATCTAGATCAAGTGTTGACTTCATTCACAGAACTTGGCCTGTCAAAGCCTGCCAATATTGCAACTCTGACACTGACATCCAACATTGTTGCACTCCTGCCCCAACTGAAAGTAGAATTCAGAAGTAACTGATAAAGAAGTGTTTAAAACTACTGTGAAAGTAGTTAAACCAGCAGAGGCTATAAACGGCCTGAAGCCTGCAGGCCTTGCTGGATGTGGTTGAACTTGTAGAGGTGCTTTCAAAGACTCCAGTAAGTTAATTTATGAGCAACAGTAGGATGAACTCCTAGCACCACCAGCATGTAGTAGTCATCTGAAAATCACCCATAGAAATCTCCTCCGTATCCTGCGGGAGCTGTTCCCCAATTATTGTCCAATGCTCCTTGATCCCAATTCCAATTTGCCTCGGCGGCGTCTGTGTGGTTAGCCATTGGAAATCTAATTAGCGAAGTTCCTTTTTCTGCGGGGCTCATGTAGAGAGTTGAAAGGGCCCTCGGGCAGAAGAGGGGCTTGTTGAGAAGTAGCATCTAACACAAAGTCTACAGAAGGCGGAGAGTTGAGAATTCAGAGTGATAGGAGGAGCATCACACTTCCTCAAAACCGTATGTGAATGATCAGCTGCATACAGTGCTGCCACACTGAGCACTCTGTAGGGGAGTGGATGTCTCGAGGTAAGAGGAGAGTTGTCAGTGACTAGAAAACGGTCTCTATTCAGCAGCTAATCGTCAGTCTTGTGATGGTGCATCATGGGACAGTGTTCAGGTATCGACAGTCAGATGAACTCTCAGAGAGTAGGGTGAGGATGTTGCTGCCCAGGCTTAACAACGGAATCTTCTGTAGCGCAAGGTCACTCACAAGATGCAGGGTCTCGGGTGAGTTTTCTTCCAATGAAGTTGTTTTTGCACAGCAGAAAATGTATAAGGTGTTGGTCAAACTTTGTCGGAATGAAAAGAAAACCGAGTGCCATTTCCCGAAGTAACCTCAGTCTTGAATAAACAATGTGCTTCCTCAGCTATGAGTTGTGAAGTTACCCTGTTGTCATTTCATTAATCACTCTATTGAGTAACTAATAATATGAGAAATTATAACAGCATCTGTCTTCTATCAACTTGTAGATTTTCACACAGAACTGCTATTGATCAATGAATGTGCTGTACTGTGTACTCCATGCACTTGGATGACTTTCTGGTTCTTTATCAAGCAGAACAATGGCCATTACACAGTCATAATCGTGGGATCACTGAAAGTAAACAGACCAGAGAAAAGTCACGATAGCTAGGGGATACATGGTTAGAGAGCTAAACAGGCATCGCAGTGTTCCCTTTTCCCAAATGAGGTAGACACATCGACAAAGGCCTACACACTCCGACCACACACACATTCTGCGGCAGATCATCTGGCCCCCTGTCCCTGCTCATCGCCATGGTGATGTGATAGTCCCCAGCAGAGCCCTGGGTGGGTAATGGTCCATGAAGAGCAGGGGGTAATGTGCCTAATCGTGTCTGAAATGACAGAGGCCAGGGACATGCACCCTCATTAAGTAGGCCCACGTATACTGGGGGTGGACTCATTCAATTCCTACTTCTCTGGGGCCCTGTGGCGTCCCAAGGCACAGGGGTGGGGGGGGGGGGGGTTGGCTAGCTATCCCCCTGTTATCCAAAACAGTGAAGGAATTCGCCTCCCCCCCAGTGAAATGGCAGCGGTGTTCAGTTTGTGAGGTCACAGCATATCAGAGGGGGTGGGTCTGCATTAGGATAATGCGCCTCTATTTAGTTTGTACGACAGGTGTTGGCAGAAAATAAACATCCCTGAAGCAGACAGGTGCATAAAGCGGTTGATTGAGGATAAAATTGGCATTTATTCTAATTGCGTCTTTTTTATGGAACTGTGGTCCCTGGCCAAACTGAGGCTGGGTCATAAAGATTGACTTGTTAAGGTTTATGTAGGAATTAAAATGGATCCTTTTAAAAGATGACACCGTGGCCTCATCCACCCCTCATCAAGGCTCCCATTTTCTCATCATTAAGTTTCATTTTCACACAGTGCTGTGAAAAGCCCTCAAACCACCAGACTGAAGACATCTCATCAAACCACAGAACCAGCACTGTGGTCTAATCCAAGTGAATGTCAGATAATCAATGTGCGGCCCTCAATTCCTTGCCCTACAAAGAGGACCAACTGCCAGTATCTCCCAGATGGCTTGACAAGTCCAGTTCATTAAAAACAAAACGATCCCACACCTCCCATCCAAAACAGAACACAGAGAGAGAGTGTGGGTCGGGATAAGCAGTGGCTTATATCCCATCGACAGCTGTCAGCTCATCAGCCTGCCTCTCCATTCACTCTGTAAAAGGCGATTGATTAGATAAAGAAAACGGACAGCAACAAATTCCTAAAGGGTGGTGCATGGTTTACATGTTTATGGGGAGGGTGTCACTGTCATCAAGCCCTAGATAAAGGCCTCTTGCCAAATCCCCAGCACCCTTCTCGAAGTGAACCCCAGAACAACAGTGTATGCAGCAGATCAAAGGGACTTATGCTAGTTTATATTACATTACTGTAGCTAGGATTTAATTGGATTACGTTGGGCATTTCGTCATAGCATTTTCCACTTCCACAAGCTCCACATCCATCCCCAGCTGTGTGGCTCGTCAACATGTGGAGAACTTCACAAACGGAAACCGCAACTGTTCAGGGCGCTGCTGATAAACACGCCAAGAAGCTCATCCACTCAGTGCCTTTGTGTGGAAATCTGTGGAAGGTCCAGAAGCCTCAGAGGGTTTGTAGGGTCAGTGAATCTGTTGGTCTGTCTTGCATAAGCTCCTGCAGGCACTGTGCTTGTCTTGTTGTGAGTCATCTTTGCATTTTCCTGGCTTTATAGCCATTGGATAAATCCTCTGCACTTGTCGATATTTGATCTCTGCCCCATCTCCATAACCTTTTGATTTTCACGCTACGTGTTTATGATTGGTCGTTGGTCTAGTCTATGCATATTCATGAGAGCAGAGAGACAGTTATGCAAATAATTTCGTAGTTTTATTGAGTTTATTTAGCATATTTTTAACTGCGTCTTTTCCAAGTTTTTTTTAAAATTTCAGGATCCCTCAAGCATTTGCATAATCCGTATAAATGTGAGCATACTCTTTAACTTGAGGGCATTGCTCAACCATCAGAGCATTTACAAAGATCTTAGATCTTCAATGATAGATTCAGATTAGAATGGGGGGGACATGCGGTTTGGCCTGCTCAGGCAGGAAGCCACCGCATCATATCCTGTTTGCTCAAGCTGTCTACCTCCTCTGAGAAGCCGAAAAGCCTGTGAGTTAATCCATCGGGAGTAATGTCCTCATATATCGCCCAGGCAGGACACGCAGGAGGCAGTAATTCATGAAGTAAACAGGAGCAGACACCGCCTCCCCTCGATTTATGACACTGTGATCATCGCTTGACCTCATCGCTAAATGCAACCGTCTCCTCTGAATCAGAATGAGGCAGCCCGTTATCAATATTGATGGCAGGTCATATCTCTGTTGACTTTATTTTCGGCTCCCCATTTAAAAGCTGTGTGGCAGGATCGCATTGGTGCAGTACATCAATCTGGGCTGTGCTGAGTTGAAACCCTTAGAGGACACGCTGCCCTTATTAAGTTGGTGCCAAAACACAGGTCACAGCATTCTGGAGATTTAGTTGGACAAATCCCTGCGCAATCCACATCCATCTGTCCCAGTCTCTCATCCCAGAAATCAAGCAGATGTGGAAATTAGCATTTCGAGACAATTCAGGTCTGACGCATAGCTTACCTGAGTGATTAATAATGCAGAGTAAACTCAGACTTGAATCTTGTTACCTTCTTACAGGAACCACTCGTTTTTCCCATCTAGTCAAACAATTTATAGTTTTGTTTTTGTATATTAGGTGAAAGTGAGTACCTGTCGCCTCCCCTTGGGCCTGGTGTCTTGTTGCAGACAGAGGGTGCCGCGTTCCCCTGTGGGGGCGGTGGTTAATTGTGTGAAGTCACCTTTGAAAGACTGAAGGCTGGGAGTAAATGAGCCAGGTGTCCCAGACAGGGGCCCTTGTGGCCTCACCTCTCTCTCCGTTCCTGTCGCTCTCCCTCTCTCTCCCTCTCACTCTGTGTTCAGGCTGCCATCACAGTTCAGCTAACACTCAATCACAATGCCGCACTGGCAGTGAGCATCGCATGCTAATGAGAGCTTAGCATCCAAACTCAGAAAGTTCCAACAGCTACTGTAGAAGTTGATAGCAGAATTATAGTGAGCATTATGAAGCCGATGCTGCTGTGACCGTTTTAACAGATATGGGTACAGCTAACTTTGTTTGTAGCTATGTTAACCTGTGTCTCACTCTCTCTCCTCTTCCAGGTGGTGGTGTGCCTGCTGTTGGCCATGCTGTTCTGGTGAGGTGTGGTAAACCCCTGCCAACATGAGGCTGGTGCCCGGGTCGCCTCGGCCCCTCCCCCTTCTGGCAGTGGTCCTGGCTCTAGTCCTCACAGCACTCTTACCTCACCTGGCCATTGGAGTCACACCCTTCCCCCAGGACCTGGTGCCAATCAGCACTGGGGGGAGAGAACGTGAGTGCAAGCCCGTCATGATGCAATGTTGCTCCTTAGTTCAGGGGGGCATGAAGTTCTGATGTACCGTTAAAGGGTAGCATCATGTCTAGTTGTATGTACACATATTTTGTCAGTTGTCTTACAGATCTATGTCAGTAATAGGATGACTTCTTCAAATACATAATTGCCACTATCGGAATAAAATGGCTATACATTTTAGCTATATGACATAATACAGCGTCTGATTGGGCCACACGTACAGCCCGTCAGTGGCACCTGATCAATAAGTGGTGTGGCCAGGAGGTCCTGGCGGTTACAGCCCCATCATTTATTTGTGAGGTGACAGAGACTGAGGCCTGGCGCTTTCATTGATCTATCTGGAGGAGCAGCGTGGCCGTTAGCATAAATAGCCACGCTAATAGATCTATATGTGGAGCCCATCTCAGGTGTAATGAGGGCCATTTGTCAGCAGGTCTGTAGGTGACTGGGCGTCAGAACCCCTCACAACTCCCCAGGATGTCCATTATGTATGGTAATACATCCAGCGCCCAGCTCCACCGCCGGAATCATCTCCCTCGCAGAGGCTAATTGGAGGAACTGGGTTAGTGGTTTCCATGGCGACGCGGCGGCCAAAACTTTAAAGGAAGTGAATGTGCTGAGGAGTAATTACAGGGACGAGCGAGCGTTCGCCCGGGTGGACTTATCCCGCTCCCTTTCTGCCCCACAGCGAATCACTGCTCTGCTTGACCCAATTGCCCCTGAGTTAAAATCTTTAAACAGTCGAGCCGGTCTTGCTTAGTTGGGGGAAAGATGCTTCCCCTGAGGAGATTGTAATTTCAGATAGTGTCCCATTTTAGAGGTCAATTTGGACGGGAAAGCCTAAGCCAGAGGTGTAGATCTCATTTTTCCCAGGGGTCGCATTCTGTCTTCATCGAGGTCCGGAGGGATGCGCTGATAATTTGTTACATTTCCTTTCTGTCAAAATGTGCTAGAAATTGCTCCCTGACTGTCTAGTGATTATTAGCGAGCTGGATAATCAAGAAATTGTATGAATATAGGTCCATCATTTGTACACAGTTTAGAATTTTTGTTTTGTAATTTCAAAGTATATTGAGTTCGTTTCTCACTCACACACACACACCAACTCAAAACACCAGCGGGCCAGATTGGACCCCCTCCAACCCACAGGCCATATGTTTGATACCCCTGGTCTGAGCAGTTAATGCAGCACTATGGGAGAGAAGATGGTCTACAGGCCAGCCTCGACGAATTGATTTTTATTGATTTTTATTTAACTAGGCAACTCCGTTAAGAACGAATTCTTATTCACAATGACAGCCTACCAAAAGGCAAAAGGCCTCCTGCGGGGAAGAGGGCTGGGATTTTTTTTTTAAAGAACCAAACACACATCACGACAAGAGAGAACACAACACTACATAAAGAGAGACCTAAGACAACACAGCATGGCAGCAACACATGACAACACCGCATGGTAGCAACACAACATGACAACAACATGGTACCGGCACAAAACATGGTACAAACATTATTGGACACAGACAACAGCACAAAGGGCAAGAAGGTAGGGACAACAATACATCACGCAAATGAGCCACAACTGTCAGTAAGAGTGTCCATGACTGAGTCTTTGAATGAAGAAATTGAGATAAAAGTGTCCAGTTTAAGTGTTTGTTGCAGCTCGTTCCTGTCGCTAGCTGCAGCGAACTGAAAAGACGCAACCCAGGGAAGTGTGTGCTTTGGGGACCTTTAACAGAATGTGACTGGCAGAATAGGTGTTGTATGTGGAGGATGAGGGCCGCAGTAGATATCTCCGATAGGGGGGAGTGAGGCCTAAGAGGGTTTTATAAATTAGCATCAACCAGTGGGTCTTGCGACAGGTATACAGAGATGACCAGTTTACAGAGGAGCATAGAGTGCAGTGATGTGTCCTATAAGGAGCGTTGGTGGTAAATCTGATGGCTGAATGGTAAAGATCATCTAGCCGCTCGAGAGCTTCCTTACCTGCCGATCTATAAATTATGTCTCCGTAATCTAGCATGGGTAAGATGGTCAAATGAATCAGGCTTAGTTTGGCAGCTGGGGTGAAAGAGGAGTGATTACGATAGAGGAAACTAAGTCTAGATTTAACTTTAGCCTGCAGCTTTGATATGTGCTGAGAGGACGACAGTGTACCGTCTAGCCATACTCCCAAGTACTTGTATGAGGTGACTACCTCAAGCTCTAAACCCTCAGAGGTAGTAATCACACCTGTGGGGAGAAGGACATTCTTCTTACCAAACCACATGACCTTTGTTTTGGAGGTGTTCAGAACAAGGTTAAGGGCAGAGAAAGCTTGTTGGATACTAAAAAAGCTTTGTTGTAGAGCGTTTAACACAACATCCGGGGGGGGGGGGGGGGGCAACTGAGTATAAGACTGTCTCATCTGCATATAAATGGATGCGAGAGATTCCTACTGCCTGAGCTATGTTGTTGATGTAAATTGAGAAGAGCGTGGGGCTTAGGATCGAGCCTTGGGGTACTCCCTTGGTGACAGGCAGTGGCTGAGACAGCAGATGTTCTGACTTTATTCACTGCAATCTTTGAGAGAGGTGATTAGCAAACCAGGCCAAAGACCCCTCAGACACCAATACTCCTTAGCCGGTCCACAAGAATGGAATGGTCTACCGTAACAAAAGCTTTGGCCAAGACAATAAAAATAGAAGCACAACATTGCTTAGAATCAAGGGAAATGGTGACAACATTGAGGACCTTTAACGTTGCAATGACACATCCATAACCTGAGCGGAAACCAGATTGCATACTGGGAATACTATAGACATCAAGAAAGCCAGTCAGTTGATTATTGACCATTTTTTTCCAACACTTTTGATATATAAGGCAAAATAGAAATAGGCCTATAACAGTTAGTTTCAGCTTGATCTTCCCCTTTAAATAAAGGACGAACCGTGGCTGCCTTCCAAGCAATGGGAACCTCCCCAGAAAGGAGAGACGGGTTTAAAAAGGTTGGAGATAGGCTTGGCGATGATAGGGGAAGCAACCTTAAAGAAGAAAGGGTCTAAACCATCTGACCCAGATGGTTGTTTGGGGTCAAGTTTAACCTGTTGGGGCTACAGGTTAGCAATGAACCCTGAGACGGGATTGCTAGCAAGGCTGGAAATTCAAAACATCAAAAATCTAATAATTTCCATTTCTCAAACAATCAACTATTTTACACAATTTAAAAGATAAACATCTCCTTAATCTAACCACATTGTTCGATTTTCAAAGAGGCTTTACGGCAAAAGCATAAAGTTAGATTATGTTAGGACAGTACATAGCCACAAAAGTACAAACATCCATTTTCAATTCAAGGTCAGGCGTCACCAAAAGCAGAAACCAGCTAAAATTATGCACTAACCTTTGACAATCTCCATCAGATGACACTCCTAGGACATTATGTTATACAATACATGCATTTTTTGTTCCATCAAGTTCATATTTATATCCAAAAACAGCATTTTACAGTAGCGGTGAAATTCAGATTTTTTTCTTCTCTGAAATGCTTCCGGTGAACAACGTTACAAATTACAAAATTACTATTCGAAAACATTGGTAAATTATAATATTGTCATTCAAATATTCATAGTTTAACATTTCGTAAATGCTACTGCATTGCCAGATTTCAAAATAACTTTACTGGGAAATCACAATTTGCAATAAACCGGGTGCTGTGCTAAGAACAATAGGCTAGGCTATACAGGTTAGCACCATCTTGTAACCATGTAATATCAAAATTACTATTGTCAATAATCCCTTACCTTTGATTATCTTCATCCATTGGCACTTCCAGGAATCCCATGTCCACAAGAAATGTGGTTTCTTTCAACAAAGTTCATAATTGATGTCCAAATAACTCCAAGTTGTTAGCGCTTCGGTAGGCTACTAAAAAGTAGCGCGGGGGGGGGGGGGGGGAGTCACGGCGAAAAGTAAAAAAAAAAATCTATTTATGTTCGTTCAAACATGTCAAACGTTGTTTAGCGTCAATCTTTAGAGCCATTTTTAACGTGAAACATCAGTAATGTTTCAACCCGACCTCTCCTGTGTCTTGAAAAACATATTTGAAAAATGTATCGCATCACATGATTGCGCAGGTGCAGCCAATAATGAAGTGACGACATCCCAGGGAGGTCAACTTCCCTTCCTTGTCATCCGGTCTCTGTTGATCATAGACGCTTCAAACAACTTTATAAAGATCGCTGACATCTAGTGGAAGCCGTAGGAGTTGCGAAATGAATCCTTTCTCACTGTGGTATCTATTAAACAATGATTAAAAAAAATTGTACAGCCACAAAATTCTTTTTTTCTCTCAGGTTTTCTCAGGTTTTTGCCTGCCATATGAGTTTTGTTATACTTACAGACACCATTCAAACAGTTTTAGAAAATTCAGAGTGTTTTCTATCCAAATCTGGTAATAATATGTATATCCTAGCTTCTGAGTTGGTGTAGGTGGCAGTTAAAAATGGGCACATATTTTTTTCAAAATTCTCAATACTGCCCCCTAGCCCCAACAGGTTTTAAGGAGCTCCTTTAGCACCTCGTGACCGCCTGCAGGGAGAAACTTTGTAGCGGGGCAGGGGAAAAAGAGGGAGGAGTATCAGAGCTAGTCGCATTAGAAGGGGTGGGAGATGAGGAAATGTTGGACGGGCAAGGAGGCATGGATGAGTCAAATAGGAATCCCGACTTAATGTGCCATGTGCTTCTTGTCAGTAACAACCACATCATCAACATTAAGGGACAATGGCAGCTGTGAGGAGGAGGGTTTATTCTCCAGGTCTTTAACCGTTTTCCAGAACTTCTTGGGGTTAAACCCACAGAGAGAGAACTGCTCCTTAACGTAACTAACTTTGGCCTTCCGGATAGCCTGAGTGCACTTACTTCTCATTTGCCTGAACGATAGCCAGTCAGCCTGAGTATGCGTGTGCCGAGCCTTTTGCCAAATGCAATTCTTGAGGTGGAGTAACTCTGCAAGATCACTGTCGAACCAGGGGCTGAACCTGTTTTTAATTCTCATTTCCTTTATGGGGGAGGGTTTGTTAACAATACCACTGAAAATATCAAAAAATAAGTTCCAAGTGTCTTCGATCAAGCTGATTCTTTACCATTTTACAGAGGCCAGTTCATGAAGGAGGGCTTGCTCATTAATGTTTTTTAGCAAGTGTCTATGACAAATCAGGACAGGTCGTTTCACTGAGCAGCCATTACGAACACAGGCTGTAAAACAGTGATCACTATGGTCAATACAGAAAACACCAGAATGATACCGATCAGGATCATCCCTTGTGGGACTGGTAATAATCTGAGAAAGATTTAGGGAGTCCCATTGCTTTAGGACTTGGTCAGGTGGTTTAAGCATGTCCCAGTGGTTGCAGTGTTTTTGTTTTGTCTAGCTCTTGTGATTAAACTTAGGGTCTAGAGATGCTTCCCGCTCCCCCCTCTTAATTTACACAGTTAAGTGTATTATCTCTAGCAGCACAGAATAGAGTCATGGGATAGCCCACATTAACAGCCACCTGACATTTAGAACAAATTGCAATCTGGGCATCTGCAGCAAATGTGGGGCAAAGGAAAAGCATACAAAATAAAAACTGAGAAAGCATACTGCAATCAGAGGGTTTTATCAAGTCAACAACCTATTTTCTCTCTCTCTCTCTCTCTCTCTCTCTCTCTCTCTCTCCTCTGTGCTCTCTCTCTCTCGTGCACTCTCGTGCTCTCTCAAACAATCTCTATTTTTGTGCTTGAATTCACCCTATTTTCACATTCACACACTTGATTTCTTTAGTGCCTGGTTTGTCGTTATGGAGATGTTTTTTCCCAGATGAACACTGTCACTGAACTGAGCTTGCTACTCTTTCCCCCTCCCCATGCAGACTCCTACCTGTACCCAAGCTTCCAGGGCCTCATGTCGGACAACGATACAGTACGACTGGGCCTGGACTTCCAGAGGATGCTCCGGATCAACCACATGCTCTACATCGCAGCCAGGTCAGTCAACACGCCTCTCAGTATTGTTCACTTAACTTCAATGCACTGGACTGCCTTACATTATCCCTGTATTGACAGCTCTTCATTGAATCCCTTTGTATTATTTCTGTCATTGTATCAGTCAACCGTATTGGATAGCTCCCGTTACGTTCATATTGTCATACAGTAGGTTCATTATGTAAAAGGTTCCTCAGGCTCAGCAAGAAGTCATTCTACATCAATAAGCCTGCGTTAAAGAGCTGTGTGACTGACCCTAATCAATCTAATTTAGGCTAAGAACAGGCAGCTTGGGTGTGGTGTGGTGGGGTTGGGTTGGGTTTCAGGGCAGAGAGGAGACATCTTCAAATGTTTTCTGACCTTTGACCTCTTACAGGGATCATGTGTTTGCTATCAGTCTCAGTGCCTCCTCTGAGCAGATCGTCCCACAACAGGTAAGCCTTATGTTGTCTCACAAACACATCGTTTACATGAGTCATGACCTCATGGGTCATAGACTAGTGTATCATTGCAGCTGGCTGGACATAAGAGCATTACTGGTAGTTCAATGGCTCCTACTTTTCTGCTCCTCTTTTAAATATAGTTTATTTGTGTTGTTTTCTTCTTACTCAGCCGATCTCTTCATTCATGCAGATACGAAGCCATTTCACTTCAGACAGATATCCAATAGAAGTCATGTCGTGCACTCCTGGTTTTGAAGTGTTGTGCTCTCTCTCTCCCATCTGAATCCCATTTGTCAAACACGATTGCACTTAAATAAAAATCACTTTAAGGCTTGGGTTTGTGTTTGCTTGTGCCTATCGTATTTAGATTAATTTACAGCATGAGTCATCCCCAGAAGGGACCCACTCAACATCAACGAGATCTAACGTTATTGACGTATATGATTGCAGTGGAAATAGATGAGAAGAATGATGTGTAGCGCAGAGAATTGTCGGAAGAATATGTATGTAATTTAAAAGAAGTTAGGAGAACTAAGAATATGTGCATTGCATAATACATAGTTCATTGGTCATCAGCCATATTACCAACCTGGCTTTCTCACTTTCCCATGCTTCTTATCTGTCTCAGTGAGCTCATTAGTGTGTGCCTGAGTCATAATCGAAAACCTAGGGTCTGCTTCATCATGGATGTATTCCTTTTCTATGACCCAGTTTCAGTTCTAATCCCCAGTCTCCTCACCAGACCCTTCATGATCCCCCACTCAGAGATACTGTATTTCAAAGGCCTGGATGGGTATAAGCAATAAATAGCTAACTCCACCTCACTCTGCCAGAGGTCTAGGGGGAACTATTAGCATATTGCTGACGTCTATCCTATTTATCCTATCATATTGGATCTTCAATAGGGAAGTGAGAAGAGCCTTGGGGGAAACATTTCACTCCACTTTAAGGCCCAGAAGGGTAGCGGTTGAGTCTTGAGACAAAAGAGGGATTTCACTTTAGTCTCTGGAGAAATCTTATTTCCCAGCATGCCCTATGGTGTTGATGAGTTTGGCGCTCCTGCAGGGAGGACAGCGGGGTCAGTAAATCACCCTTCCAGTCAGTCGGCAGTGGAACAGTGGATCTGGACTGGTGGGCAGTGCATTAAACCACCTTCAACCAGGCGACCTTGTTAACAAGTTGATGGATCTCTTCCTATTCGCTCTAGCGGGGGGCCAATGCTAGGAGATAAGGACGTCCAGGAGGACCATAGATGGCTAGTATCAGGGCAGTCTACTTCCCATAGGAATGCATTGCAGATTCCTTTCTGATTCCTTGATCTTCTTGTTGGTCGAATTATCCATAGAGATGTCTTGTTGTGAAGAAGTACAGGTGGATTGTGATGGATTGTATGGGAGATGGGTTGTAAGAGGAACAATAGTCTTTAGTTGCACACTGACAAAGTTAGACACAGCTCCTCAGGTGCTTCAGATGTTTGTCTGTCTGATTGTTTGTTTGTCAGAAGCTTTTTTTCATCACAGCTGTCTCCTAATGGCATTTGAATGGCTGGGTGAAAAAAGGGTCTCGTTCTTGCTCTGACAGTTGGCTGTCTGTGTGTTGCAGAAATTGACTTGGAAGACAAAGGACGTGGATAAATGCACAGTGCGGGGGAAGAACAGCGTGAGTATCTCGCTCCCTTTCTTTCTTTCTCTCCGTTTTTCGCTCTCCGACTGTTTATGTGATGTAGGAGGGTAGCACTAACAATAGCATAGATTGCTTATCAAAATCAGCACCACAGGTATCTGTAGTTCCAGAACCAGTCTCTGGCACAAGCAGCGTCAGCCTCCCAGTGCTCTAGTGAAACCATAGCGATCAGAACAGGGATTATGGGAATGACAAGAATAGGAACAGGAGTATGACTGAGAGGGTGTGCGTGCGTGCATGCGTGTGTGCGCTTAGCAAAATGCCATTCAGTGCATAATAAGCTGTGCAATGACACTGCAGGTGGGGTGATAACACCAGCAGCCAGTAGTCACATTGCCGTCCCCTGAAACCCAGCTGTTTCCCTTTGACAGGATGAGTGCTACAACTACATCAAAGTTCTGGTTCCACGCAACGACGAGACGCTATTTGCCTGCGGTACCAACGCCTTTAACCCCACCTGCCGCAACTACAAGGTAGGACACTACACCTCAGTCACCTTTCGATCTAAAGCCCCCAGCTCCATACCCAGCACTGTTCTGAAACCTAACAGATGGGTTAATAAGCTTAGTGTCACGTCCTGACCATAGAGAGCCCATGGTTCTCTATGGTGTAGTAGGTCAGGCCGTGACTAGGGGGTGTTCTAGTCGATTCATTTCTATGTTTGGGATTGAGTATGATTCCCAATTAGAGGCAGCTGATTATCGTTGTCTCTAATTGGGGATCATACTTAAGGTGTCCCTGTTCCCACCTGCTTTTGTGGGATATTGTTTGTGTATGTGCTTGTTGCACTACGTTACTTCACATTTTGTTGCTTGTTTTTGTTGATAAGTTTCACTTTTAATAAAGATGTGGAACTCAACACACGCTGCGCCTTGGTCCGTCCATTATCACGACCGTGACACTTAGTTAAAAAAATAGTTGGACCAATGTCAAAGTGCTCATTTCCGTAGCATGGGGTGGTTTAGCGGTTAAGGGCGCTGCATTCAGAGCATATGCCTACAGGTGTTGACATCCTGACTTACTCCTAACTTTTTGGGAGAACAAAAAGTGTCCTCTCCATCTACAGTATAAAATCATCAAGTCGACGTTGTCGTGCACAGATAGGGCTCCAGATTGCAGAACCACTTCAAAGGAGTGCTGCTATCCTGGATGTTGATGGAGAAACATGTTGACTTAACCGAGGTTGGCAGCGGTCTGTTGACTGAACACAGATCCAGGATGATATAATAAGTCTTTATTTACACATCTGAGGAATAAACTGCAACCGCAGATTTGAGATCATGTCATCCTCCGAGGGACAGTGTGGGGGAAAGGGAGAGAGAGAAGGGAGGGGAGAGAAAACAAAACATGCCTGAAAACTAGAGTCAGAATCCCAGGGGAGCCACTACTTTAGTTCCAAAAGAAGTCACGCCACCTACTCTCTATGGCCATCTGACTGCTCAAATGATTAACAACCCAAAGTGTGCGAGAGCGAGATCTCGGCTAAGTGGAAACATACAAAGAAAAATAGCGATACGTTAATCGTGACAACGGTGCGTAGATAGACTCATACTCCCCAGGATGTCTACCAATACAA
Organism: Salmo salar; assembly: GCF_965601325.2. Taxonomy (NCBI): domain Eukaryota; kingdom Metazoa; phylum Chordata; class Actinopteri; order Salmoniformes; family Salmonidae; genus Salmo; species Salmo salar. Next base: position 60,998,651 of record NC_138295.1, read on the forward strand.
AAGAAGTCTGGTTGAGCTGAGATGACATCACGGTTCTGGGCAATGATTCACAGTGTGTTTTTTGGAAGAGGGGACGTAACGTCTACAGTGTGAGAAGTCCAATGGGGAGCTGGCTAAATCCATACAGACCACTGCAGAGGATTTACCTTTTCCGCCATAGACTCCCAATGGAAGACGTTGATTTACACTTTATCCAGAACAAATTCCTCTCCCTGTCACGCTCCCTCCCGGCTCGGAAAAACCGGGAGCGATGACTACCCGGAGAACTGGGAATAGTGTGCTGAAGTGGAAATCATATCATGCGATCTGTCTGCAGCATTCCTTGGAAAGACTGAGGAGGGCAGTGGGGTCAGGAGAGGGTCTGTTAGGGTGAAGGGGATTGGATTGTGGGTGTGGACGGGTGGAATATGTTTTATTTTGCACAGAGTGCATTATCCATGTAAATTGATCGCCACAAAACACTCTGCCCAATGAGCCAGCTGGATCAAAGACAGAGGTTGTGTGACCAGATGGTAGCTAGACCAGGAAGTGAAAACCTGTAGCCTCTAGTCTAAATCACACTGTACTGAAGCCCCAGAACCATGGTTTAGCAGACAGATCAGAGATATAACAGTAACAGCCACAGTAGCATTGGTGGATTTCTCACTTAGAGAGTGTACCCATAGGGAACACTGAGCAATGACACAACATTAAATATAAACACACATGTTGACGGCTGTCACTGTGTGTGTTTGTGAAGGCTGGAGCTGCCGAGAATGACCTCTCCTCCAGGTCGCATTCTGCCCCTCCCTCCCCCCACCGCAGCGGGATTCACACGTATTGTCTGAGCCAAGGTTTCCGACCTTGTTAACGGTGGGGCAGGAATAGCTGCTAAAGATCTGTGGTTAGGAGATACTGTATCCTCACAGTGCCACCAGTGTAGCAGCCATAGAGCAGGCTGACAGGAGTGTTACTCCTGACCTTTTGACTTCACTGTTGTTACAATGCAGTGTAAAACATACTAAATAAAGGGTATCTTTATGACACGTGTTCCTATTTATTCATCAGGATTGACTAGAGGCACATTCTGTCCATGACTTTAAGGAGTCGACTTTATAACTTGGCAGTTAGCAGTAAAGCTAACCTGATATAAAACAGAACAATACTCAAGTTTGGACTGAAATCGATTTTTCAGTAAGGGGGAAATATTAAACTTAACAACTGCAAACAATGACCTAGTTATTTTAGTTGAGGTTTTTCAATATATGCTCCGTGGAGTATTTGTTTTTAGTTGCACTCCTATAAATAGCTTAATGAAGTCCCCCTCTTCTCTTTCGTCCCTCTCTCTCCCAGATGTCTACACTGGAACAGGACGGTGAGGAGGTGGTGGGTCAGGCCCGCTGTCCCTTTGAGTCTCGCCAATCCAACGTCGGCCTCTTCGCTGGTGAGTTGCTCTGGACAGAGACAGAGAGACATGTCAGCTGGGGGCAGCAACTTGGATCACTAAACCTGTCCTCAATCTTGCCAATTTGCCAGTGACATTTAGACATAGTTCACACAGTGTTATTGAGAGCAGCACAGCCCCTACATCAAATGTAGCCATGAGATGAAAATACACATTGGGAGGCATGGGTTTCTAGTCTTCACTGCAATTGTGTTCATTTGAAAAAAAAGCACGCCTTTCTTAAATTTGTTATTTTGTTCCTCTCAGGTGGCGATTTCTACTCGGCCACCATGACAGACTTCCTGGCGAGTGATGCGGTAATTTACCGTAGTCTGGGAGAGAGCAGCCCGGTGCTTCGTACCGTGAAGTACGACTCCAAATGGCTACGAGGTGAGCACCTGGCCTTGGCCTCAGGTCTTAATTTGAAACAACTTGTGAATTTACCTTTAGAATCTTCCTCAATCTTCCTTCTAAAATCTTTTCACTTTTGCATTGCCACATATCATTAAATATTTGTATGCAGTACATTACATATTAGAGTGGTATTTCATTCTAAATCAATGTGTGGTATCCACTTGAGTGATGTTTCCTACCAAAACACTGACTGCCTAATGCATTATTGTTGTGAATACCAAGTAGTACAGTCAGTGCTATTGTTTCATATTTCTCCCTTTGTCTCCTCAGAGCCTCATTTCCTCCATGCCATTGAGTACGGGAACTATGTGTACTTCTTCTTCAGTGAGATTGCTGTGGAGTACACCACACTTGGCAAGGTAAGAGACTTGTAATTCAAGGGTCTGAATATTTATGTAAATAATATATCTTATTTTTTTATTAATTTTTTTTAATAAAAATTCAGAAAAACTGTTTTCGGCTTTTCCATTATGGGGTATTGTGTGTAGATTGATGAGGATGTTTTATTTAACCCATTTTAGAATAAGGCTGTAACGTAACAAAATGTGGAAAAAAGTGAAGGGGTCTGAATAGTTTAGTGCCACAAATAAGGGGTCAAATACATTAAAAAAAATCTTAATAGTTTCCTGATATTTTTTTATCCCTCTCAGATATAGGACAGACACTTCAAAATAAACTTCCTTTTTGATATTTTTGGGGGACTATCTGTTGTTCCATGTAGAGAATCTGCTATTCAATGCGTTTGTATGGGCTAATAGCAGTAAGCCAAATTCAATTTTTCATCAAATCATTTTTGCATATATTTCTTTGATACTTCAAGGTGTCTTAAAATTCATTATCAAATAGCTAAATGATCCTTCGTATGACCTTAAATCAATTCCATATAGCTTAGTAGAATCCCCCCTTGTTTCAACTGTATGTGTGATATGTGCTGTCTGGAGGGGTTGAGAAGACAAAACGTCTTCTGTTGTTCACTGTAACATATGGACAATAAAGTTGGATTGTAATTGGATAGGCTGCAATGTAATGTCAAATGTGAAACAATGTAATGTCATGTCACTGTGTTCTGTTACTGGATGAACACAAAAGGAATAAAAATTTGTTGAAAATCCTTTAAAAATCTTTCTCTAACCCCCCCCCCCCAATCAGGTTGTGTTCTCCAGAGTGGCTCGTGTATGTAAGAACGACAACGGAGGTTCTCCCAGGGTTCTAGAGCGTTACTGGACATCGTTCCTCAAAGCGCGGCTCAACTGCTCGGTGCCGGGCGATTCCTTCTTCTACTTTGACGTTCTGCAGTCGCTGACCAACGTGCTGCAGATCAATCTCAGACCAGCCGTGCTGGGGGTCTTCACTACACAGGCCAACAGGTCAGTCACAGTACCAGACGGCCATACAGATATACAGTACATACTCATACAATGAGTATAATGAGGTTTTACAGTACCTCTTTTTATAGAAAATGTAAATAAAAAAACTGCCAAATGCTTTCACAGAAGATAATGCTCACATTTGCAGTATCATACCCCTTGATATTGTATATTTTTAAAAGCCTATTTTATAAGATTGTTGTTTAATGTTCTATACAACCGTGAGCAGCAGTGTTGAATGCTTTTATAGCTATACAATCCATTATAACCTGGGTTAATATGGGCCTTTCCCATGACCGATGTCTCTGTTGTTTTCCTCATCAGCATCACAGGCTCAGCAGTATGTGCATTCTACATGGACGACATTGAGAAGGCTTTCAACGGGAAGTTCAAGGAGCAGAGGAACAGTGAGTCAGCCTGGACACCCGTGCCTGAGGAGCAGGTACCCAAACCCAGGTAAGACCAACACATATGAGTGGGAACTTTGACAGCCTCAGTCCAGACATATTTACTTTATTCCAGTGTAAACACTGTCAACAAAAGTTTGCATCTACAGTATTTTATTCCCTCAGCGTGAGTTCTTAGTAAATCTAGCCCACTGACTTTCAAACTCCACTGACTAACTTCTGCCCCTCCTCTCTGTCTCACAGACCAGGCTGCTGTGCCGGCGACGGCTCTGCTGCTGCCTACAAGTCGTCCACGACCTTCCCCGACGACACCCTGACCTTCATCAAGAACCACCCCCTGATGGACGAGGCGGTTCCCTCCGTCAACCACCGGCCCTACTTCACACGCACAACCAGCAGGTAGCTACAGCAGCAGGGTGGATGGAGGGAGGGATGAAAAAATGGATAGATAAAAGGGAAAATTGATGGGTAGAAAACTTGGTCCCTTGTCTCAACATGAAAAGCCCATTAAATATAAAAGTTTGACGCAGTCAGGATGAGGCCTTCGATAACACCACATCAAAGATAGAGCCAAAAGGGATAGGGCCTCCCCAAAATTATAGATCCAACCGGAAGGGGTCTGGAAAAGCTGAAAAGCGCATCAATTAAAGACACCGTCCGGATGTGGTCTACCAGACTAACACAGGAAATAGCGCCAGTGGCTCATTAGAAGCCCAGCCATGTAACGGTGCTGAATGTAGAGTGGGTGTCAGAGGGCTGTCAGACAGCCACCTAGCTCGGTCCCCTGCTGTGACTTACATGGTAAAGCCGAGTCAGTCTGACAGACAACCAGGCGTCGTCACACAGCGGAGGGAGGGCACGCTGTCTCTCTCACATCTGCCTCCAAACGTCACATCTGCTTCAGAACTCTCCCGAGACCAGCTGAACAACAGAACTTTAACCATGAATACCTCACGTTGTTGAGTCATTTAGCTAGCGTAGTGCCAGTCAGTGTGATGTTCTGAGTAAACAACATGTCGTCAACTTGTGTGGGACTGAAGGGAAGTTGAGAGCAGCTGTACAATGGTTTTACTTACAATAGTGTCCCGCGTATTCTTACAGTGTTGTCACTTTGCAGTGCATGCACACACTCCGACAATAATTCCCATCTTTAATTGCAGATGCTTTGTCTCCTTCGGAGGTATGATTATGTTAACCCCGAACCACAACCTGTTGTTGTGTCCACCCAGGTTCAAGTTGACCCAGCTAGCAGTGGATACGTCAGCTGGGCCCTATAAGAACCACACGGTGCTGTTCCTGGGGAGCGAGGACGGCAGGGTACTGAAGATCCTGGCCAGCACCCATCTCAACGCCTCCTTCAGCACACAGCTACTGGAGGACATCGATGTCTACAACCCCACCAAGTCAGCCTCCTTTTCTCCGTTCTTTTTCATCTATATGATGCAAACGATCCGTTTTATAATATAGTGCACTTCTCTCATAACGTTGACTTTTATTGGTTCAGCAACAAACAAAAGTCCCACATTTTTTTGCCCGCTGTAAGAGGATGGTTATTGTATGTGATGCTTCCAAGCAGAGTCCACTGTAATAAGACAGTGATATGTGTTGTGGTGCTGTTAGTACGTGTCCTGAACAGCTTTTCAACTCCACCCTCATTTGCATACAGTCTCCCAGGGTGCTGTAGTTGCCGTCATCCATCAGCATAAATTTCGGAAACAATGAGACGTGTTTGTCGTTTCCCCTTTCCTAGATGTAATGTCCGCGGAGAGGACCGACGGGTTCTGGGATTGGAGCTGGACAGGGAACATCACGCTCTGTTTGTGGCCTTCTCCAGCTGTGTGGTCCGAGTACCTCTGAGCCGCTGCAACGACTACGGCTCCTGCAAGAAGTGAGTGAATCAACAAGAGTTTAGAAGCTGACGTTGTTACGAGGGACTGCTGGAGCTGATTTGTTTAGTCAGGGATGTTTTTGCCGAGCTAGTATGCTCGACAATCTTGTGTCCTATTTTGGGGTTGTGGAGGAATGTTCCCCCCGCCTCTACCCAACCCCCCCAAGAAAAACATTTGCATTAAATTTGAACAGGGACGTGTATCCCACGTAGCATGCTAAACCCTCATTGTGAGCCTTAGAGAAGTGCTCAACAGCATTTGCGCACAAATTGGAACCAGCTGATTGGCGGCAGGCCAACCCACGGCCAGGGTTTCAACGCCACGACGAGGAGAAGGATAGGGCCTGTCTCACTTTAGAGGGCTTAAAGCCCCTCCATCGCTGGATCACTCCGAAACAGCCCAGCGCACCTCAACCAGGGATTAGGGGCCCCTTAAGCCCCATGATGCTTTGCAGGGGTCAGGTGTCAGGCCCATATCCTCCTCTCCACACTCTCCCCATCTGTCTGCCTCCAAATTAGGTTTGGTTGGTTTGGTCTGTCTCTTCACCTTACTGTAGCCTCTATCTTGCACAAAGCAAAACCGTTTTTCTATCTCTCGCTGCAGCTGCTGTTTCTATTAGGGTTCAGAAATGGATATGATTCAGACAGCAGAAACACGTTGAATGAAATATATAGAGAAAAGAGATTTAGTGAAAAAGATGGCAAAGAGATATCAAAAGTTGTGTGAAAGTCTCAACCCTCTGACCCACACAAAATGTTCATAACATTTTAATTTCCCCCCCTTTTTAGTTACTAAAGCACAGTTACAAAATTTGTCACATTTGCAACTGTTTTGCCTCAGAGCTAGGTTAATGGGAACCCCCAGAATAGGTCAGCTGTAACCCCACAGACCAGGGGTGATATTCTCAGTAAGGAACAGTAAGTCAGCAAAACTGACAAGCCACAGGTAGGGAGGTGACATCATGAATTTACACCATTGAGAGATTAGACATGGTGGACCTTTCTTCCAGACAGACAGTTTCTGATGAGTGGTTCCATACAGAGCTATAGAGATATACACAGCTCTAGTGGTCCCATAGGTGAGAGGAACAGCTGTGTCTTCATCATGTCCTGACAGGCACAGAGAAAAGGAGCCAGCAGGAATGCTTCAAGTCTCCCCTACAGATAGGGGTCATTACCTTTTAACTCTGACATGTTGTCAATGCCGGGCTGGTGGAGACTCCTCCACTCTCCCGCTCTACATGGCCCTCTGTGTTGTAAACCATGTTGAGCATGACTGACCTAACTCTCAGTCCTCCTCTCTGGCTCCCTACATCTCCTCTACATACTGGCCTGTTAGTTGGGCTGTGTCACTGAGTCCCTGTCCAAGACTGCCTCAGGCTACCAGACACCCAGGGGGCTCTCACCAAACACTGCTGTCTGCAGCCTCACAGACCGACAGCCGGTCACACTACATTGACCATCTCTCGTATTCATCTTTGCCTCTTTCTAAGCTCCTAGATAGGAGAGTTACAAGCTAGGCTCACCCAGCAGTTGAAAAATTGAATTGGCAGGTTTTTTCTGTGTGGTAAAATGACACCCTGGCCTGATCGGTTTTACTTCATCTGGTGTGACTGTGGCCTGTGATGTTGAGACACTCCAGAATATGGGGGTGTTGATAGGTGAATAGATATCACATGTCACTTCAGGTCATGCCTCACGAAAGAGTCTTCATTAAAATATGTATTTGGTCTCTTACGTTTTGATAGTGTTCACACACTGAACTCTGACTGTCTGTCTGTCTCACAGGAGCTGTCTGTCCTCGAGGGACCCTTACTGCGTGTGGCAGAGGACTGGGAGCTGTGTCACAGTGGTGCCCGGATTCAGGTGAGTCACAGATGTTGCGTAAGGACCACCCCACCACGCAGCCAATTATATGACAGCAGGTTAAGAGGCCAAGTACCAAACCCATCCCTAGCCCCTACTCCTTGTTTTGTTGAGTACTATGTGTCAAATATTAGTGTTGAGTCTTCGATCAGAAAAATGTAATGTTACTGACAATTTATCAACATCAAATGGCAATAGACATGACCTTGCATGAAACATACAGTAAATGAATGAAGGAGCAGTAACTTCATAGTACTCTGCGAACCACTTCCTTGTATGCTTTCAATAATCGATACCTAATCTGGAGTTTGACTTGCCCAGATTGATGAATCCAGCCTCTAAATTCCAGTAAAAACATTGGTCTGTCGGCTCCATTTCACATATAGGACGAGCATCCATCTTGTTTATTTCTAAGTGGCGGACATACATCACGTCTGCAATCACTCGGAAATGAAACCCCAGATACCCGCTTGGAGGGGTCGTGCGTCACTCTGGGGTGGGACTGAAAGGCATCGATCAAAAGGACCTCAATGTAATTTACTGATCCATTCTGATGAACTGGAAGGAAGCCATTTGACACTTAGAGCTATCGACTGGCTCAGCGTCAGCACCAAGCAGGGTGTATGTGTGCAAACAAAAAGCCAATCAATTCCTCTGTCTGAGACTCCCTCCTGACCCACTGTCTTTCTCTTTCTGCACTGTAGCATGGAATCGAAAGTAATGCTCAGCTGGGTGGATTTCAATCATGTCGTGTGTACCTCTGTCTTCCGAACGGAGGGAGGGAAGGAGAGAGGTAGAGGAGGAGAGGCAGTAGAACGCACTATTTCACCTCCTATGTTGCCTCCTGACACTCAGGGACTGGGCTGTCGCTGTTCCTCTGATTTTCAGTGTGGCCTTAAATCACTTGCTGTAGGTGTTCGCCTCTGCAAACATGGGCTGTAAACTTTGTGTGGATGGGTGGACAGACATCACAGCAGAGGCAGCTGCCACTATCCTAATAGTCATATGGACTGCTTCAAATGGATTATTCTGCTGGGGGTCGACTTATTGCATATCCTGTGATTGGCCACCCATGGGTTTTATTTGCCATAGCTTCACAGCCGGAGGTTAATGGAATATTCCAAAGGTGTGTATGTGTGTGTACGCGTGCGTGCGGCGGTGTGTACGTGCTGGGCAGGTAATCAGAATTGGACTGAGGCTTGATTTATCACATTTTTAACCAGCGGGACAGTGCCATGCAGCAAGCCAATGGAGTGGAACCGAAGAGATTGGCAAATATTATACATGCAGTCAGTAGAGCTATTACACTGTGCCTGCTCTGTCCACGTCAGAGAGAGAGAGTGATATGGTGTGAAATAGTCAGAACTCGAGCATGGCCATGCCTCCAGAACAGATGCAACAGCTCATAAAGGCTGTAATGGGGCTGGACCGGAGAGCAACAGGGGACACATCCCCCTCTACTCTCTCCTCCCTTACACTCTCACTCCAGAGGTGGCATAAATTCTGCCGGCTGCTTTGGGGCTGGGGGTTTTAGCCAGAGGTGAATTGTTTCCATGGTTTCCTGTCTCTCTCCCGTCACTGTCAGCGCTTGGGGACGGCGTGCCAAAGAGGCCAGTCTAGGCCTCTCTCCGTGGCTCTTTCTCTCAAACTCTCTCAGAATAAGTAAATACGTTAATTAAACAAACAGAAAGGGAATGGAGGCATACAGTAATACTGGTTACTAGTTGTGGTCCACATACACGGACACACAATCACGCAAAATCCCCCCAGGCCGACCTATTCACTCACAAGCAAACCCACTCTGCTGTGGTAATACAACTAATGCTATCGGCTGTCAGTGGGCCCACTGCTGAGCATGGAAAGATAAGTGAAGTTATTATTTCTTAGAGTTTATTATTTCTCCCCTCTGAATTCCCTCTTGATTTGCTCACTGGGTCTGTATTCACTCATCTAGGCCTGCTTCTCATTTAGATGTAATTTGTTTTTGGCCGCGCCTGGAACGTCTGTTTTGTGTAGATGTGTGTTTGGTTGCCCGTGCGTGCGTGTGTGAGCGCGTGTGTTTGCATATGTGTGAATGTTCATGAGTATTTACATCTGTTCTTTTCTTTGATTGCCTGCACAGTCGATATTGCGTCGTAGAAGATTCAGTGTCATTGATGTTATGTTCTGCTTGACTAAGGGGCCACTCACTCCACTGTGCATCAACACAATCACATTACTCACCAGGGGGAATGCATGATTTCTGAATGTGTACACGCCTTTGATTCATTGAAGAAAGATGAAGTGTCTAATGCACTGGAGCACAACCAAATGTAAATATATACTAGAGGTACTAAATGTCTTGCAAGAATGTGGTGTTTCTTTTGCTGTATAAGAGAAAAAGTGGAACCAGAGAACAGAGTATCATCATGGATGCAACTGGTGGTGAAACATTATTCTTTCTTGGTGATAGCACCTCGACACATCCATTTGAATTTGGACATTAGCAAAACATGCAGACCATGCAGAGACAAAACCAATGAAATGGTTTTCTTTTGCAGCAACATTTATTTAAGTCTTTGTCTTCAACAGAACCATTTTGGAAAGCTTGACAATGTACCCAATTAATGAATGCGGAGGTTGTGTTTAAATGGTGAAAGAGGAATGACACACACGCTGACAGGCCGTTTTGTCCTCTTCTGTTTTTGTTTTTCCTCAGGGGCGGATTTGAGCAGGATGTGGAGAACGGCTACCCTCACTACCCAGACAGCTGCCATGGTAAGGTGGACCAATCATCTGTTCTTAATGGCACTCCACTAGATGCACAGAGCCATCATAAAAACTCTTTCATAACAAGCGAAGGTTATCAAGTGCATTTAATTGTCCAAAATGATACAGAAAAAGTGAATGCCATACTTGGGGAGTGATAGTACAATGAAATGAATCAGCAACTCAGTACAAGTTTAAGTAGCCTGTCATTTCCTAGCTGAAGAGTACCCCGGTGGGAATTTTGCTCTCAATTTTCCCTTGCAGATGGTCACGTTAAACAAGCAGTCAATTTTACATTTAACTAAGCACAGTTTGAGTATTTTACCACTACTCAGACTTACACAATGTACTGTTCTGTCAATATGTCTGTTGCTTTCCCTTTTCTTCTCTAGACGTCCTGGCGACCACACGCAAGCAAAACACTCTTGCTGATTCAGCATATGGTCAGTTGACATTTCTTTATCCTCTATTTTTAAAGCTTGTCCGAACTGTCTGAGGTTGTTAGCGAACAGGCTAACGCTAGCAAAGCCTGGTAAGCAACATCTCTATTCCCCTTTTTTGGACTTGTTATGCAACATGAGCAGTTCAGGAGAGTTTGTTGCATAGAACAGCAACACCACCTCTCTCACACAAACAGCTATCTTTAACATTGGAGCTATAATTCAAAGCTAGTCGCGGCAGCAGCACCAGCATGGATGTTTGACAGGCTAGCAGCGCCAGTGGCCAAGCTGCCCACTTCCCTTTATCAAGGAGAATCATCATCCCTGTAACGCTCCGTTACTCCCCACTGCCTTCCCATAGAGCAGGGTGGCTACAGAGCTCAGTGGCTGGCAGCAAGCACATTGCTAGCGCTAGCTCTCAGCTGAGATGTAGTCTAATGTAGCATTAATAAACAATTACTGTAGAATTATCTTTGAATTATGATAGTGACATCCCTGGGCCATGACTTAATGATTGTTTTTTTGTCAGAGAGCAGAATTGTTTACTGCTCTTATTGACGTAGCTCAGTGGTTTTCGGTTAGCCGGTTAGTTAGTTAACTAGTCAGGAAGTTAGTGATACAATTGGTGAACTCATTCAGGCTCACTTCTCTCAAACTTACTTGTCAGTCTAATTCAATGGGAATCCACAATTTTCCCCAAAAGGAGTTGCTGGTAAAAAAAATATAATAATTAACCCTTTGTCATCTTACAAATTATCCATGGGTACTGATGGTGGCTGCTTTTCCCTAGAAGTGATAAACACAGCATTGAGACCATCTTAGTGAGAGTTGCTGGCCATTATATCTCAACAATACCATCCATCCAGGGTCCAGTCCAGCCACTCTATCTACTTCAGAAAACAAGCAATACTTAGCCTCAGACCTCCACATTCCCACAATGCCTTTGTTCTCCGTATCCTCTCTGCTGGAGGAAGTAGTGCCGCTCAGTAGGCAGTGGGACTAGATGAGCAACCCCACTGCCTAATTCCGCCAGGCGATTACTCCATCCATGCCTCTGTACTCTGTTTGAAGTACTTCACAAACCAGACTTCAGACTTGCAGAATGACAAAAGCCTTTGATGAGTCCAAGCTGAAGATCAAGGTTTCCCCACAATAGAACACCCCATAATGTTGAACAATGCCATTCTCGCTGGTGTGCATTGGTTCCTAAATCCTCTTTCTTACTATTACCCAGAATGGAACAATCCCATCACATAGAGAAAGCAGCGAGAGACAAACACCCAGCAGTGTGGACAATCAAATCATTCCCCATTGCATATTGTGCTTTTCTCCTTTCTTTTCTCTCTGTAAAGGAGAAAGCAATGTACACACACAATGTTGATAAATTGAACTAATAATGCATCCCTGGTACTGTCTGGCATGCCAAGGCTGAACTTCCCCGGTGTGCTGTTTTAATTTGCCTGGCGCAGATGGCGCTCTGACAGGGCACCTTATTCAGAGTGAAAACTATTAACTGGCATCGAGAGCGGGCCTTTCGCTTTCAATCTGGGCTGGCACCCTCCAGTATGCTAACATTATGGCCGGCTTATTAGCGAAACATCCACGTCAATAGCGGCGTGCTGCACACAAGGCCTCAAGGACATCCACTGTCAGAGAATTAGGAAGACACTCATGATGGTTGTTGTGATGATGACAGTGCTTTCTACTGCCAGGTCTCTCACAATACAGACCCGTATTGGATCCACAGACTCAGACGCCACATAACCCCACAGTACCAGTACAGATCCTAATTGGATATGTTGCCATTGTCACATTTTCCATAAACATTGTCACATTTTCCATAGACCATTCCCTATGTAGGTTAGACGGTAACTACCTGTAAAACAGTTTAGTGAAGCAGAGAACCAAAAGTTGCTGTAAGTCATTACCTACCATTACCTCAGCTACTGGTATCTATTTCAACTCATCTGTCAAACTACTTAGTAAAGAAAATCGGACGTGAAAGGTAACTGTATATCAAAGTTTGTATGTGCTGGAAGAGTCATTCATGCACCAGCTGGTAGCGTCCACAACAACAGGGTTTTGCTGTGCAGGATGTGCTGCAGTGCCAGGTGCAAGAGATTCCTCACTGGTTCAGTAACAAAGGGAGCAGGTTTGGAAATCTTAAGGCCGGCACTGCAGCCAAATCATGACCATATTGGCCCTGAGTGTTTTTCTCCAATGTCTCGTAATTTCTGCAACGCCTGAATGTTTTATCTATTAAGGGCATTAAACAGTGGGAAAATCTTTGGTTCTAAAGCGCTGAATCATGTTGCACCTATGGAGGAGTGCTTTACTTGTAATGTATAGGCTACCTACTTTAGTTATTGCAGTCATGGATTCAGTTGAATTCTCTTCAAAGCGCTCTTTATGTTAATGTCCTCATTGTCATCATCAGCTTAACAGTAATTATGACAGGAATCTTTTTTTCATGCTGGATTTACATATATTTTTCTCCAAGGTACAAAGAATCCTTCCCTTGTCATAAATCAACATTATATTTAGGTGTTTTTGTGTGCTGCATTTCCATTTCACTAACGGGTCACTTTGTTACCCCTCCCCCACCTGCACAACAACAGGGAAGACCACACCCACAACAACCGCCAGCACAACCAATCAGGTGGCCCCATTCCCTAAGGTGGCAGGTGACTCTGAAAGAGGTACAGGTCCTGATGGCGGTCCTCCAGTCCCAGTTGGGGACCAGGGGTCACCTGACTCGGAACCAATCAGTGTGGAGATGGAGGGTAAGGGGGTGGGGTGTCTGTGTCTGCTGAACTTTGACCTGCACTGGATTGCATTGATGGGCCCTGAAGCTTCACTGCACACTATACTAACCAAGATGAGCACTAACACTCTAATCTTTGTGTGTAGGACACTAAACATTTAACCATATATCCACTCACTTAATGAAGCAACCATGAGTTAGAGAGGCTTAATCACATAAATAGATACTGCATTGGATCCAATTAACCCTTCAATTAACTCTTCCAAACAATGTCCTAACAAAATGACTCCTGCATGTCTCCTCTCATCTCTTATTTAGTCCATCTACTAGGGTAGCTCTCCAGCGGGATACACTTTAACAATCACACACGACCAAGCACGTCTTCTCTTCTCACGCTGTCTAGAGCGCAGCTTCCTGAATGTCATTCCCAGATTACTCCCAATAGGAGCTCCTAATATTCAGCAGGATGGGAAGACTGTTTGTTGATGCTATTTCCTTTAGCCCAGGCTCCCCTTGCTGCGCTCCTCTGGCGCCTTGTCAGGAGTCCATAAATCCTCGGTAGTGATGGGTTCCATTCAGGCCGACAGAGTCTCCGGCTGCAATGATGAGCCACTCAGGCTCAAATGAGAAAAGCCTGTAACAAATAAATAACCAGCAGCTGGCGAGCGGACAAGGGGAAACCGTAATAGAAACTTGGGCAACGCAATCTATTTCAGCATGGGCTAGTGTCGCCTGGCTGCCGGTTCAATCAAAAGCACGGAGACCTGGCTGATAAGGCGAGAGAGGAACTGTTCTGGAAGTAACAGCGTGGCAGTTCCAAGGAAGGTCTCTCTCTCTGATGCACCCACACACTATACTAGCTATAGGACACGGGTGTGTGTGTGTGTGTGTGTGTGTGTGTGTGTGTGTGTGTGTGTGTGTGTGTGTGTGTGTGTGTGTGTGTGTGTGTGTGTGTGTGTGTGTGTGTGTGTGTGTGTGTGTGTGTGTGTGTGTGTGTGTGTGTGTGTGTGTGTGTGTGTGTGTGTGTGTGTGTGTGTATGATGCTATTGGTTTCAGTTAAGGAACATCGTGGAAACTTCAGATGAGATGCAGTATAGGTAGAATAGGGGTCAAGAAACTCTGGTAGGGCAGCCATGGGTGCAGGCTTTTGTTCTAGCTCAGCACCAACACAACTCATAATGTACTTCTGTAAACTGAGGTTCATTTGAGAAGAGTCTAGTTAGCTCTGATGTATGTTTAAGGCTAGCCTTGAAGCAGGTTTGAAACATCTTTGGCACAATAAACAAACTATTTACTGCAAGCTACAGTAATAGCAATTCTGAAGCCCTCTAGAATTGCATCCCAACTGCTTTTGTTTATATTTTATGTAAGGCCTACACAGACGCAAATACAAGGTGACATGATTCATCCAGCTACGGATAGAAGCAATGTATTATATAAAGACTATGACTGACCAAAATACAAGTACAAGCACCCCTTTTGAGACCTCGCTGTTATGAACATTTCCAGCAATCATTTAGCTGCGGTTCGACCCTGTGTTTCCATCAAGGGAGAACGCCTACCTCCCTATAGTGTCAGAATGCTTCAACCTACGCGCTTGCAAACGCACATTATTTAGACCCAGCTTTTAGATCTCGCTAGTGTTTGTTTTCCCAGTGTTATTTCCTGCTTAGCTTATTTTAAACAGACCTTCCCCGGGGTCGTCCGCATATTCAAATTCACCTGTGTGGGTACGGCAACAAAAAAAACCTTGCTAGCAGCTAATTTAGCCGAGAAGTACAGGGAGACAACTCGATAATATAGGCAAGCAGGCAGGGCTCTGAAACTCATTAAAGCACTAGGAGAAGAGCAGAGAATGAACTCAGGCTGAACTTCTCTTTGCTGCTGAAGAGGGGTTGGTGTCCTGGGGGGACGGTGCCAGTTCCTTACTCTTATTTATATCTCAGTGGATTGAGGAATATAGACTTCCCGTCTAGCCATAAATACAACTCAACTCTCATATCACCTCTCTTCTTGATTACGACATCATCAGTCATCCTATGTCGCTAAATTCATTTTAAGTTGTGCATTATAAACTCGAAAAATATGGTTAATTTAGGCATATCAACAATCCTATGCAGCATCCTCCTCAAGCTGGGTGTGTACATTAAGCTATTCATCATAACCAGGAAAATGTTGCCCACCTCACTAAAGTGCCTCAGTCACAGCTGTTACAGCTAATTTACCATCATTACTTAGTCATGTGGTAATGACACTAAATAAAGGTCACTTTACCTAGATCACTGTTTCCTTTAATTCCTCTGTCCGAATTACAGGCTCTTTATGATGGCTATGATTGACATCAGGTTTGACTATGAAAACACACACTGTAGGGCTCTGTACTGTACACCTCCCCACGGGTCATATACAGTACATGCACAATACTACATCTTTCCATACGCAGCAAAATGAACACCTCAAAACATGCACTATACTGAAGTTGTTCACAACATGTTCTTGCCTGTCTGTCAACATTAGGGGCTGGTTTCCCATTCACAGATTAACTCTAGTCCTGGACAAAAAAAAAAGCTGATGGTGATTCTCCATTGAGCATGCTTTTAAATCCAGCACTAGGCTTAATCTGTGTCTGCGAAACTTCCTATATGTTTACTGTCACCCTCGGGTTCAGAGTGCTTAGTGTCACCATGACATTTTTATTATCATGTTAACACCATGGAGACCAGAGTGTTAGTCAACATCAGTGTTGAGTGTCCCAGTGACGTTTGGGCCCACAGTGTACTGATCCACACACGCAGTTGTCCTGACTCCTAACCCCGACCCCTTACCCCTTTCTGTCTCCTCGACTCCTGACCACTGGGGAATAGTTCTCTATTAACCTGCTTGTTTTTCGGTTGGACTAACCCTTATCTGCCTCCTTTGTTGAATCCTCCTCGCCTTCTCTTCCCCTTTTCCCCATATGACCTCTCTACCCAGTTTCAAAGCCTATGACTGAAACTGTGCTTTGTGTGTTTTTGTTGCCTACAAGCAGTTGTTTCTCTGTGGCTTTAGGCGTGCTTTCAGGCCACTGTTTGGTAAAGCTATGGTTCTTCCAGAGCTGCTTTTCTATTCAGACAGTTAATGTTTGTTTAGGGAATTATGTTAGGGATTGGCTCTGGAATACAGTAGCTTTACCAGGTGCTGAATGGTGAATGCCCTCTTATTTCTCTTTTATTTTATTCCAGATGCAACCGCATGTAAAATGTGTCCCACAATGCATGTAGTGCCATGCTTGATTTGATGGTGGATGATAAGGCTATCAGTACTTGAACTATGTCTGTTCCAAAGCTGTTTGAAATGGAAAATGTGTCTTTGAACTGTATTATCGCTCATGTTTTGACAGATAATATCTTGGTTTTCAAAGTCAGTGTTGAGTGATATACTGGGATATTATGGCAAGTTGGTCTCTACTTGCCAGGTTCTAAGGTATTGTACGTTATTTGTAATAAGGGATACCTGGAGAAAATGGATGGCCTTCCCTTCAGTAAAATATATTTTTATCCGACCCTCCCTGAATGCTTGGAGAAAAAAAATAACAAGTGACCCTCCGCAATACCCCAAATAATAATTAAAATATAAAGTGGATATCAAAAAACATGCCTAGCATTTACCCTCACTCCAAGGACAGACGAGAGCCTTAGATGCTGTATGCAGTTTTAGAAACTGTTCTTCATTTCGTAAGCTTCACAATGCAAAGTAGCCAGAAGGTTGTGGATTCGCAAACCACCACGGATAAGGGGGGGGGGGGGGGGTGAAAAGATATTCATTATAATAAAAGCACTACATGAATCTATCCTCTTATTTGCGGTCTGTGAAAAAAAATCATTTTATAATGAATTTCTATGCAATTCTACGAAAATGACCGGAGACGGGCAGAATGTTTTTATACCACAACAGAGCATGACAATGAATGAGCGCATGCTGCAGCACTGGATGCATTTAGATTTCTATTCAGGCTATTGTTAAAAAATAGGATATATTGGCCTCCGGAGTGGCGCAGCGTCTAGGGCACTGCACCACAGTGCTTGAAGCATCACTCCTGCCCCGGGTTCGATCCCAGGCTGTGTCACAGCCGACCGGGAGACCCATGAGGCAGCGCACAATTGGCCCAGCATCGTCTGGGTTGGGGGAGGGTTTGGCCAGCTGGGATTTCCTTGGCCCATTGCGCTCTAGCGACTCCTCCTTGTGGTGCGCCTGCAAGCTGACTTTGGTCGCCAGCTGGACGGTGTTTCCTCCAACGCATTGGTGCGGCTGGCTTCCGGGTTAAGCGAGCAGTGTGTCAAGAAGCGTTGCGGCTTGTTTTGGAGGACGCATGGCTCTAGACCTTCGCCTCTTCCGAGTCCGTAGGGGAGTTGCAGTGGTAGTGGTACAAGACTGTAACTACCAATTGGATATCACGAAAAAGGGGTAAAAGTACCACAAAAAAAGAGGATGGTCTAAGTTTGGAACACTCCTAAAGTGATCAACTGTTAAAATGTATCGCAACAGAACCAGATACAACTGAAGTATCTGATCATCAATGAATAAGAGAAAAAGCTATTCATTGTTTAACACCGCAGCCACATAATAGGTATGCCTATATGCATTTGTAAAAATAATAATAATCATTTGGGAAACTATCATTTATGGGGCGGCAGGGTAGCCTAGTGGTTACAGCGTTTGGCTAGTAACTGAAAGGTTGCAAGTTCAAATCCCCAAGCTGACAAGGTACAAACCTGTCATTCTACCCCTGAACAAGGCAGTTAACACACTGTTCCTAGGCCGTCATTGAAAATAAGAATTTAACTGACTTGCCTAATTAAATAAAGGTAAAATAGAAAATATATTTTATTCCATGATATTGTTGTTACACTAAACCCTCCCCCTGACTGAAATTGAAAAAGCATGACCCTTCCCCATTTTCCTCCAGGTAACTATTGTGTACATTTCAATATCTCCATTAGTGCCTTATTTTATTTTTACTTTTACCAGTATTCAACACAAGTCTCCTCAGTGAAACCTCTTGATGCTCTACATGCATCAGCACACTTCTAATAAAATGCCATGTTTATTAGCACTATTTTTCAATTGGAGTGAACCAGTTACATTACAGCGTATCATATTACCTCATGTGTGCATAAATCAAGCTGCATCCAATTGGTTGGGCACTGATGTGTAATATTATGCATATTCTTAATAATGAGAATACATGATTGAATTCATTCACACGATCACCCAGACCCCCTTTCGCACACACACACTCACACACCACACACACGAACGCAGAGCGTTAACTCTGTTCATCATTACCCAAGCATCAGCTATTTGAACTGTCAAAGTACTCTGAATTTTAGTTAGCAGACTCTTGTTCGTGTCTAATTTTGAAAACACTCTCAGTGCTTGGAGTGTTGCAGCCGATGATTTGTTGTTGTGTTTTCCTCGGCAGAAAATACATCTCTGGCATTAGTTGGGGGTAATGGTTGCCTGCGACGCCTGGGGCCATTTTGACTCATTGCGGCACTATGGAATGAAGTACCCTTTAATGGAACTATTACATTCTCCCCTTAGCTGTAGAGAAACAGAAACTAATTAGGCTATTTTGGAACGTCTTTACTTGACGCAGATATAGAACTCAGGAGTCTTTTCCAGTGCTTAGCTACAGTGCCTTCAGAAAGTATTCACACCCCTTGACTTTTTCAACATTTTGTTGTGTTACAGCCTGATTTTTCAAATGGATTAAATTGAGATTTTTGGTTCTGTCAAAGTGGAATTATGTTTTTCGAAATGTTTACAAATTCATACATTTTAAAGCTTTTAATCTTTAAGGACTGGGGAGTTTTTCAGGATAAAAATGAAACGGAATGGAGCTAAGCAAGGCAAAATCCTAGAGGGGAAACCTGGTTCAGTTTGCTTTCCACCAGACACTGGGAGATTAATTAACCTTTCAGCAGGACAATACCTAAAACATAAGGCCAAATCTACGCTGGAGTTGCTTACCAAGAAGACAGTGAATGTTCCTGAGTGGCCACGCTACTGTTTTGACTTAAATCTACTTGAAAATCTATGGCAAGACCTGAAAATTGTTGTCTAGCAACGATCAACAACCAATTTGACAGAGCTTGAAGAATTATGAAAAAGATTATGGGCAAATGTTGCACAATCCAGGTGTGGAAAGCTCTTAGAGACTTACCCAGAAAGACTCACATCTGTAATCGCTGCCAAAGGTGCTTCTACAAAGTATTGACTCAAGGGTGTGATACTAAATAAATGAGATATTTCTGTTTTTCATTTTCAATACATTTTGAATTCAGGCTATAACTCAACATTCAAAAGGCACTCGCACATCTGAGCAATCTTTTTTGCAGGTGCACAAGATGTTGAACAAGATGAAGGAAAAAGGGAACCGCACACTGCTCTTGATAGTATCAGTGCCTTCGTCAGAGCTCTGACGAAGGCCGTGAGGCCAATACGTAAGCTTATTAAAGATCAGTGATACTATCAAGAGCAGTGTGCAGTTTCCTTTTTCCTTCAGGCTATAACACAACAAAATGTGGAATAAGTCCAGCGGTATCAATACTTTCTGAAGGCACTGTAAGTGCGATCTTGAGCAGTGAACTTTTCCATTGTGTCAGTAATCTTTAAAGGGATAGTTCACTCTGAAAACAACATTGGAATTGTCCCAAAGTCGAGCTGTCTATATTCCACACCATAGTTAGGCATCAGCAATCAGGATTACCATAAACACTGTAGTTCAATAATCGGTTGATGTCCAGCTTATCCAAAATCCCTGAATCTCAAGACCATCCATTTGGCCATCAACACTGCAGATGGCTAGCTGATTCTATGGTGCACATGCTGTAGAATAAAAACACAGCTTGACTCTGAAACACTTCTTAGGTATGTACAGTAGTAGTTCAGTTGGAGCTAAATGAATCTGTATGATTTTATATAACTATCGGTTTTAAGCATCTCAGAGAAGGGTTAGACGTGAGTCAAAGGTGAAAATCTCTGCTTTCCTTGTTTATGTTTCACTTCTTTTGTTTTTGTTTGTTTTGGAGCCATTTAATCACCTGCTGAAATAGCACTTCACACTCCAGAATCGACACGTTCTCAACTTTGGCTCCTCGCACAACCCTTCCCTAATTAGTGAAACGCAGAACAGACTCCAGGTTGCGTATAGCTTTAGCTTGGTTACATAATGCACAGCCTTGTCTATTTTTACCATTATGGATATAATCGCTCAGTGTTTCTCTCATGCAGCGCTATGAGAGCGTCAAGCGGGGGCCTTCTACGTACCAAAACACAGCTGCTTCTGAGAGCGAGGCTTCAAAACCCACCAGGCTGACAATCTGTCACTCACTTTGACACATCTCTCTCTCTCCATCTTCTCCCAGCCTCCCCCTTACAATCTGTTCCCTGCACATTCTTTCTCACACTCTATTTCTGTCACTTTTTTGTCCCCAGCTTTCTGCCACATTCTATTTCATTTTATTTTCTCTAGTTCTCTTGCTCATCTTTTTTCTGTCCTGTTCCGCTCTCTCTCTTTTCCGTTGCCTGGCAGTTTCTTACTGAAGTTATATTTTCTCTCCCTACTGTATCTCTCTCTCTCTCTCTCTCTCTGTCTCTCGTCCTCTTGAGCATGAATACTTCCAGCTGTCCCCCCCCCCTCCCTTTCTGTCACCATTTCTCTCCTCCTTCCCTCCTGTCCACTCTCAACCATATGTGTGTTTACCTTTTAGAAGACCTGAGAGTTCTTAATGTGTGTGTGTGTTCCTGTTCGTCACGCGTTACACATATAGTAGGCCTCTGTTCAACAGAGATCATGCTGAACCCACACTTTGGCTAAAGATATAGTGTGACAACCAAGAAAAACAAACACTGAAAAACACTCAGTTATTAACATTATATAAACCATTGAGAGGAGGTTGTTATTGTTGCTTTGAGTAGCTTCAATTATCCTGCGGCACCACATATCTTTATATAACACACCTATATTTTACTAACATTTTTATACAACCTCTACCACTTCACAGGTGCAGGCAACTAAAATGAATGGTCACATGTTACATTAAAGCAAAGCTCTCAAACCTTTTTGTCTCACCTCTTTATCAGAGGTGTCATACAATATTGGGTCATAAAATGATTAATTTGACCCTTTTTAAAGGTATTTTCTTTCAACTCTGTATTGAGGCAATGCATTACACTGTTTGCCTGCATGCTATGCCTCCTGTGTGCCATCTAGCAGCACACCAGTCTCCCACATGCCATGATTCAGTGGGTATTAATTTCACTGTGACCATGCCACCATATGTCACGCATACGGCCCGATTGAGTCATCCACCCCAGCCCCAAACGTGTTGTGACAGGTTGTGCGTGGGGTTGGAGATCTGTGTACCTCCGCTGTGCATTTCCCCACTGCGGCTCTTGACTCATAGCTCCTCGGCCATGTGGAACCCTTCAATAGTCATAGGGTCCTGGTCAGGGGGCCCAGATGAGTCACAGAACTGGGAGCCACAGGGAGCCTGGGGGAAGCCACACAGAGACATGGGCATCCTGACCTGTATTATTCAAAAAAAAACATACTGCCTCGGCTCACTCTGACACACTGGCCTAGGACAGATAGGATAAACGAAGCATCGCCATGCCAAATTGGATGCAGTCTATCACAGTGCCATCCGTTTTATCACCAAAGCCCCATATACTACCCACCATTGCGACCTGTACGCTCTCGTTGGCTAGCCCCCGCTTCATACTTGTCGCCAAACCCACTGGCTCCAGGTCATCTACAAGTCTCTGCTAGGTACAGCCCCGACTTATCTCAGCTCACTGGTCACCATAGCAGCACCCACCCGTAGCACGCGCTACAGCAGGTATATCTCACTAGTCACCCCCAAAGCCAATTCCTCCTTTGGCCGCCTTTCCTTCCAGTTCTCTGCTGCCAATGACTGGAACGAATTGCAAAAATCACTGAAGCTGGAGACTCATCTCCCTCACTAGCTTTAAGCACCAGCTGTCAGAGCAGCTCACAGATCACTGCACCTGTACATAGCCCATCTGTAAATAGCCCGTCCAACTACCTCATCCCCATACTGTATTTATTTATTTATTTATCCTGCTCCTTTGCACCCCAGTGTCTCTACTTGCACATTCATCTTTTGCACATCAATTACTCCAGTGTTTAATTGGCATATTGTAATTACTTCGCCACCATGGCCTATTTATTGCCTTACCTCCCTTATCTTACCTCATTTGCACACACTGTATATAGACTTCTACTGTATTATTGACTGTATGTTTGTTTATTCCATGTGTAACTCTGTGTTGTTGTATGTGTCGAACTGCTTTGCTTTATCTTGGCCAGGTCACATTTGTAAATGAGAACTTGTTCTAAACTAGCCTACCTGGTTAAACAAAGATGATTTTTACAATTTTTTAATCATCATAGAAATACAATGGATATAGCACTTGAATGGATAGAACTTGCGATTTCAAAGCAGCATGTCAAACTTATTCTGTGATTTTAACATTATCGCCAGGAGAATGTGATAGTACAGTATATTGCATCTCTCTATAGGGGAATGACACCCAGTATTCTATTTACTGATGTAGAGCAAATGGCCCAATTGATAGTGATAGAGAGCTTTGCAGTGCTCTAAAAGCTTTTACTTCCTGATAGCGCTGGGAGAGCGACAGGGAGTAGACACTTTTCCTCTAACTTTGTGACCTACATATAACTTTCCATCAACGCCAGGCAAAGAGACACTCGTGTCGGCAGCTACTTCAAGACCAAAGAACGAAGCCTTGTTTGATGCTAATTCTGCCACATCTTCTCTCTGTTTGTATTAAGAGGCTGTCGAAGAAAAACGGTAACGGTGACAAGTACCCTTTAGAGTTACTAGCAAAGTGCCAGGAGCTTCAAGGCTGATGCCTGTGCTCCTCTATTAACACATCGAGATTTTCCCTGTTGTGCTTTTGTTACTTGTATAGATTCATGATGAGTTTGTGCTTGAAGCTGCAGTGGAGCTTTGTTACTCATTTATTCAGCCTACAATGTGTGCACTGCATACCTGTTCTCCACATACAGTATATACCTAAAGACATACTGTGTGTGCACTGCATACCTGTTCTCCACATAAATACCTAAAGACAAACACACACACTTGACCTAAGAGCATTCTTTTTTAAATGTATCCAAGGACATTCTGTTCTGTGTTCTGCGTGTACTGTAGATTCATGCGAATTATTATTCACATCTCCCTTTCCCTTTTTAAATTAATGAATATCTTTCTTTCAAATGGTATTGGTATGCTGCCTGCATTTACCCTCACAGACTCCAGTTTTCATCCCAGCAATGTTTTCCTTATTCAGACAGAATAATGTATTGGCAACCTATTTGAACAAAACCCATTTAAAGAAATTATGAAGTGTAAGACACTGCTGTCATTGAAATTGTTGTACGAGATGTCTGATTCCACTAAACGCCTAGTTGTAAATTCCCTCAGTGAAATTCCCTTCTAATCAAGTGCCCTCACTCTGTTAAAGCTGAAGCATGTGGCAGCTCTTTGTAATTTCATCGAAAGAGAAAAACCCTCGACAAGTCTCTCTTAGGCCCAATCACCTAAATCCTCCTCCTCATCATCATCTTCAACATCCCATCACCACCATTACGTCTAAAGCTGGCACTATCATTGCCTATTACTGCCTAACCTGAGCTCTCATTACGGGATGAAATTAGCCTATTTGGAACACCTGCATTTCTGCTCCTGGGTGGCCCAAATCCCCTCCCCAGATGTATCAATTTCACAGAGACTATCATTAAGGTTGGAGAAGGGCCTGACACCATAGATGGCAGCAGCCTTTGTAAATAAGCTCTGATTGTGAGAAAGGTGGCTAGTATCACTCCTCCTGTTGAATCTCAGATAACATTAGGCAAATATAGTAGCAGGGTCACACCATCCAAGGGCGTTTTCATAGTGTTGAGATAACCTTGAGATTTTGAGGCGCTTAGTTGCGGCAGTTCAGATGTTTTCCCAGACAACCATTTGAATCAGTCAGACTCTCGTTCAATTAAAGAGTGACACATTCTATGAGCTGGTTGTTCGAGTTGGTTATTTTTGGCAAGTTCATCGCAGGGGCACTCACCCTGATCCATGCATTTGAAAGCACAGCCAGTGTGAATGACATCAGACTCCTGCCAGTGCACCCATCAATATTTAAAACCCAAACTCATTTTGGAGTTGATTTCTCGCTGACTGGGGAGCTCTTGCCCTCTGCCACTCTTTGCAGTTGGCGACGAAAGCTGAGGTCTTGGCAAGAAATACTTTATTGATTCATTAACAGAGAGGGAGGCAAGCCAAGAGGCTAGTTCCAACACCTCTGCAACGCTGCTTCCCACATACTAGAGCTTCTGTAAACACAACCAGTCTTTTCCAGCTGCTGCCTGCTTGACCTTATAGAAATGATAGTCTCTTCTAGGTCTCTGGTTTCATTACACTAAAGACCATTTTGTTCTCGCTCTCTTTTTCTGTGAAGGTGTCCGACGGCCTCCCGAGATGGAGAAGACCAACCACAGTGTCCACTACACCCTGCTGATTGCCTGTGTGCTGGTGGCCTTTGTCCTTGGAGCCTTCCTCTCAGGCTTTCTGGTCTCCTGCTACTGCAACCACACCGGCCACAAGACCAAGAGGCTGGCCAAGGACCCGGAGGCCCCCATTCCTCATGCACTGTCCCTACGCAGCCTGGCCAAGCTCAATGGCCTGCTGGAATGCCAGAACAAGGAGGATAAGATGGAGGTGTCCTCGCCCAAGCTCTACAACTCCTTCTTCCAGAACGGGAAGGAGCATCATCAAGGAGCACCCAGACGGAACGGTGGTCACCACCCAGGGATGTCCATGGGAGACCAGGTCCACCCCCATCACCTACACCACTCTTCGGAGCTCTCGGGTCTGCCCACCCCAGACTCCACCCCTGAACTGCCCATCAAGAACATGAAGGCTTTCAAGAACCAGTGGGAGAAGAACCAGAACTGCAACAATGCCAAGGAGCCCAAGTCCCACAACATGGGACAAGGCTCCAGGCCCAGCTCAGGCCAGCTCCACCAGCAGATCTACCCCTACTCTCACAGTTTCTCCAATGGGCAAACTCTGGCCAATGGGCATGCCTTGGTCGGTGGACCTCAGCACCTGGAGGAACGCAAGATCCACAATACTGAGCGCATGTTGGTCCAGCAGCCTTACCCCTGCTACCCGCAGAAGGTGATGGAGGTCACGTCACTGGACGAACTGCTCAAACACATCCACGAGGCCAACGCCAGCAAGAACGCCCAGGTCATGACCTCATCCGGCCTGTCAGCCAGCGGCGGGTGCCATGGGGGTCAACTAGCCTTTGCCAACCGTGTCCAGCCGCACATCCCCGAGACGGAGTCTGCGCCTTACTACAGCTCTTCCACCCTGCCCCGAGACAGCCTGACCCGCCGCATGGACGTACCTCCGGACATGCCCCCTCACCACCAGTCCACCCTGGAGCGGAGGCACTCTTCCCAGAGACACTCACTGATTACCGCTGCCACTAAGATTGCCAACGGAGGGGGTGGTGGAGGGATGGTCCACCGACAGCAAAGCTTCAGCCAGCGTAACGGCCACCAGCACCAACCGCCCCCTATGCTGGCTCGAATGAACTCCACCGGCAGCGCCTGCGAGATCCACTACCCGCTCATCCCCAACGGGTACCTGACACGCCAGCAGAGCTACAACGGAGAGAAACAGGAGGATACCGGAGGATACCTCCACCGGGGGGCCATAGTCCGCCGGACCACCTCCCTCAAACCCGACGTCCCTCCCAAACCCCTCTTCATCCCTGCCTCCTCTCCCGTCAACCAACAGGGAAACTTCAACTACTGAGGAGAAAGAGGAGAGGAGAACAGGGCAAGAGTGACTGTGCCTCGTCCTCTCCTCTCAATGGGTGAAAAGTGAAAGACCTTTATGAGAAGACGTGCCCTGGATTATGTGGCAGCCATTCTTGCTGTCGACAAACCTCAAACAAACTTGTTATTTCCCCTTTATGTCCAATGCATATCTTTGTACCATATTGGTATTGCTCAGCTACTTGCTTATAGAAGGTGAGGGACTGGGGTTGGTGAAACGCGACCCCCTTAAATTATGCTGCCAATGTCCTCAGTGTGGATTTACCATGCAACTTAGTTGTGGAAGGGTTTGCCATCAAACATCGGACAGCTTAAGATTGAATCTAGAGCTTCTTGTGATGCCTATGAAACTTGCTTTTGCTTACCTTTTTCTTATGTAGTGTTGACAAAAAGTCCTGATCCCCCTAACGTGTTTCTATATATGCATGTGTGTGTATATATATGTGTGTTTTTATATCTACACCGTATATGTATACATATACATATGCAGTATATGTATCCTGTGGAGCGACATCAACAAAACTCCTTTAAAGGTAGCTCTGTCTTTTTGCCTTACTTTGAAACTGAACCCATTATGTTGAAATACATTACTGGTTGGTGTTTGGCATCTCAAATATAAGTTCTGAGGCAAGGCCTCGCCTGCCCCGGTTTCAGCATGGTTAGTATGTGGACTAGGGGAATAAGTAATCATTTACCATATTAACACGTTCATGGTGAATGTACTACTCACATTCAAAAAGAGAGCCAAGATGGTGGATACTGACAAGCAAAGGAAACTACTCAAAGCAACTATGCTAGGCGTTTCTCTTTTTTGGAAAATGGAGACCCTACTATCCTGCCAAGGCCTGAGAAACAGATGAAAGGCATTAATACAGCGGGTCTATGAAGTAGGGTCTACTACAATTCCTAAAGAATGTTTTTATCACATTGGTGCTTAGTTGATCCTCATGAATTCTAATATAATTATCATGTATCACAGAGGACCAGACACTCAACCCCCAAAGAATCAGGATCAAGATCAGATCATCCGCCCCCAAAAGACACTCAACATGGTACATGGTACTCTTAACATGGTACAGACTGCAGTTATTCTAATTATTAACTTTGTGGCTATTGGTTGTAAATAAAGGAATGATACTAGCCAAATGTTAATTGTATGTGTAAATGTGTGCCTTATTTAATATAGTATGTGGTATGGGGTAGGGGTAAATGCAAGGCGCCAAGATGCTATATAATAGGTGTTCGATGATTTTTTTTTTTTTATGGTTGTCGGAATGTGTCATATCTATTGTAGATTTGTATTTCTAACTAGGGTTTTTGATATCCCTGAACTGTGAGCCTGCCAGCACTGGCATAGTGACTACCACAGCTTGAGGCTGCATCTTTTTTGTTTGCCTCCTTTTCATGTGTTTTCACTGGGTTAGCTGTTTCTCTGATTGCTAACTTTACCTTTTGATTGTTTGTAGCATAGCAGGCTACTCAATAGATTAAAATGGGGGACATCAGTCCCTCAGATGTTAAGATTTTTCGGGCTCTCTGATACTCCCTACATGTCACTTGGTCTCAACACCACAGGTACACCACAGGTACACCACAGGTACACCACAGGTACACCACAGGTACACCACAGGTACACCACAGGTACACCACAGGTACACCACAGGTACACCACAGGTAGCGGAAAAGATCCGAAGGGTGGGATTTGGTGGGTTTTTTTGTCTGATCAGAAGATGTTGAGTTTGTTTTAGGTAGAAATGGAATGGACTCCCTGATACGATGAGCGTAGACCGGAAGGGATCGGAAGTGTCTGCTGAGCGTTCTCCTCAGGGAGAGAGAGGGAAAGCAGTCAGATCGGCCTCAGAAATACCACTCCCTCTGGAACTCTGTTGTTGCACTTTCTGGGCTACTTCATGGTTGCTGGATTCATGGTCAATTATTTGAGAGAAAAAAAAGCACTTACTGTATCTGAAAATAGTATTTATGCCCTAGATTCCTGAAGCTGGTCTGACCCCAAGTTTACCCTTCACACTTGAATTCACCTTGGGGCTGACCGATCGATACATGAGCCTAAACTACAACATTTGTTATAGATGGGTACTTTCTTGCGTTTTAGGTAAACTAGTTGTTTGGATGCAACACACACATAAGTAGAATCCTCACAGACCTTATGGATCACTCCCATTACACATGAAACCAGTATTTGATTTTGAATGTGACCATATCTCATAACAGGAAAAGGGCAGCTACAGTACTTATTGGTGAGTTGAAGTGAAGTTTATTTGAGTTTGCGTTGACATTGTATGGGAAAGGGAATGGTCTATTTTACTTTTACTAGCTATCAGTATTGCACAGAGTGTAAATACATTCTCTTGGGGGGGGGGGGGGGGATTCATAATGTTTTCATTCTTTGGGCTCTTATGAATTTGGTTTCACAGAATACCATTGTATGTCTCTTATAATAGAAATAAACGAAAATACATTGCAAGTGTGTCACTGACTCTGATGTGTGTCACATTATTCTCACATAGAAGTGACCTGTTTTATTACAAAATTATTTAACTTTATAAAACATTGTCAAGAGTAGGGTTGAATAGCGGGAACAGGTTTACCGAGACTTCCCGCCCAAACCCACTCCCTTTTCCCCGGGATAAATCACTGCAAGAAACCAGTAAATTGTAATAAATTATTTCTATCAAAAGCTTGACGTGAAATTGAACTGTTAAATTATATCTGGCTAAATCTGGCTTCTCACCGGCCTTCTCACTGCTATCTGCATGATCAATCATCAATGCTCAGGGTTGGGACAGAGCGCATCTCAGTAGGCTATGGAGCGCAGTCCACAATGCATTATCTTATCATGCTAACTTATTGTTCTTGTGACAGGTAGGTCTACATTTGCTGCAGCATAGCCTATGCCACAGTAGGATAATATAAGGCCTGAATGCACATCTAATTTACACATCTCCATCTTTCGGGGTTCACTTCTTAATTGTAACAATACTTTTTAATATATTTGAAGCTGCAGAGTTTTTTTAGCAGCCTATCTCTCTAAAATAATTGCTTTAAATCAGCGGATACTTGAGCACTCTGTTTCCCCTCTCCATCAATTTCATTCAAATTGCATCCCAAATAGATCATCCTGTTCAAGATTTATATATACTGAACAAAAATATAAATGCAACATTTTCAAAGATTTTACTGAGTTCCAGTTCATACAAGTAAATCAGTCTATAGAAATAAATTAATTACCCCCTAACCTATGGATTTCACATGACTGAGAATACAGATATGCATCTGTTTGATGATGGGCGTGGATCAGAAAATGTCCTTCGTATAGAGTTGATCAGGCTGTTGGAATGTTGTCCTGCTCCTCTTCAATGGCTATTGCGAAGTTGCTGGATATTGTCTGGAACTGTAACATGCTGTCATACCCGTCGCTCCAAAGCATCCCAAACATGCTCAATGGGTGACATGTCTGGAGAGTATGCAGGCCATGGAAGAACTGGGACATTTTCAGCTTCCAGGAATTGTGTACAGATCCCTGAGACATGGGACTGTGCATTATCATTCTGAAACATGAGGTGATTGCGGCAGATGAATGGCACGACAATGGGCCTCAGGATCTCGTCACGATATCTCTGTGCATTCAAATTGCCATCGATAAAATGCAATTGTGTTCGTTGTCCGTAGCTTATGCCTGCCCATACAATAACCCCACCACCACCATGGGGCACTCTGTTCACGACGCTGACATCAGCAAACCCCTCGGCAACACGACGTCATACACATGGTTTGTGGTTGTGATGCCGGTTGGACGTACTGACAAATTCTCTAAAACAACGTTGGAGGTGGCTTATGGTAGAGAAATTAACATTCAATTATTTTTTGCACGCTCTCTCAACTTGAAGCATCTGTGGGATTGTGTTGTGTTACAAAACTGCACATTTTAGAGTGGCCTTTTATTGTCCCCAGCACAAGGTGCACCTGTGTAATGATCATGTTGTTTAATCAGCTTCTTGATATGCCATGCCTGTCAGTTGGATGGATTATCTTGGCAAAGGAGAAATGCTCACTAACAGGGATGTAAACAAATGTGGAAAAAGTCAAGGGGTCTGAATAATTTCCAAAGGCACTGTATATAATTAGATTAATAGATGTCCTAGCCTACCTTTTTCAGGTAATAAATTCAATGTAGTATAGCCTTTTAGCTAATGAATGAATGATGGATTATGCATACATTTCTCAGGTATAGCCTCTTGCTCAATACACACCTGCACTCTGCTGGCCTCTATCCTTAAAAAACACTCCTTAGTTCTTGGAGTCCCAGGAAAAGCTAGACTAGATAGCTTGATGGATTTATCTTTATATTTTTTTGCATTTCTTATACTACTAGACTATTTGAAGAAGAATGCAAGCTCTTGTTTGCTGAATGTTAAATACAGCAGCTGTCACGTTTGTCGTCGTAGAGAGAAAGGGATCAATGCGCAGCGGGTTTCGTGCTCAACATATTTATTTATAAAATAATGCAAACACCACGGAAGAAAACAATAAACAAACTAGCGACATGAAACAGTGAAAGCAGGCTCAACAAAAAGTAGTGCTCTCAAACAACTACCCACGAAAAACAAAGACAAACACACCCTACTATATAGGACTCCCAATCAAAGGCAACTCAACACACCTGCCTTCAATTGAGAGTCCAACCCCAATCAACTAGACATAGAAACACAGACATAGACCAGTGACAAACCCCCTAATACATACATCAACTAACCTCTGCCACGTCCTGACCAAACTACAATAACCAAATATACTCTATACTGGTCAGGACGTGACAGCAGCCAATAGAAAGAAAATAAGAGATTGCGATGGTGGTAGGCTATAGCAGTTGTTTATTCACCATTCATTCTTGAAGTAAAAGGAAGCCATCTGCATCCTATTCTAGTCCTATATTATTCAAGCATGTCATAACAATGATGATAAGGACAGCAATAATGATTTAACTGTTGAAAGCTAGGAAGCAATGAAGCAATAGAGAAAAAGAGGACGTAGGCTAATACACTCGTCAGCCTACTAATTATAAAAAAGTAAAATAGCCTATAATTGTAACTTATAGGCTGCATGCACTGCACCAGCATCACACGTTCTCTCCCATCTTCATGCTTTGAACAAGTGTGTAATTCCAGTCCGTATAATACAATTCAGTACAGTAATACAGTCCACACTCAAAAAGAGTAGCCTACTGGAGCTTGTTTCATTTATTTACCCAAGACAGAATAGCTACATCTATGGGCTTTTATGTTTTCTGTCGAGTGTAATGTTAGGTAACCTATATATTTTATTTTACCTTTATATAAGCAGGGAGTCACCATAGGTCATGTATTGGATGACTGCACAGTCATTTGGGCTTCTTTGGGTTTGGGCTCATAAAATGTATTTAATGTAGTGCTCATAAAATGTATTTAATGTAGGGCTCATAAAATGTCCGTAGTGTATGGCACATCCGGCTTGAATTTTCATGCCGATCAAAGCTCGAATCAAATCCAGACATACAGAATGGGTATGCTTTAGAATGACACTTCTGGTTTTGGCTGGAAATACCGGGTTACCCAGAAGAAAAGTGATTTATTTTAGGGATAGAACATTTGCAAAATACTGGGAAAATATTCAACCCTAGTCAAGAGGACTGTTTACATGCGTTGATGTATTGCTGTTGATGTCTTGGCTGTTACCTTCTCCATGTTGATGAGGTACAATAAGGATGTGCTGAAAATGTTTAACATTGGCTCCTCCTGACAAGCCTGTATTGATTAACGTACATAATTATCCTCAGTGCCTGTTGGGTAATCATGACTGCATTAGCATGGGGGTAGTGGTGGGAGGGAGTAGGGTGTCAAAAGGCCCCACTCACACAGAGGTGAGGCGTTCATTTATTTAATAGGAGTCTACTGCTGTGGTCAAATAAGTAAACGGCCTTGAAATAACTTATGATGGCTTATCAGAGACGTATCACTTAAACCACTTTGCACCTTAAGGAAAGAGCTGTCCTTTTAAATGTATAAACCTTATTTTGGTGCTTTTAACGGCAAAGCTAGTTTATCTGATGCAAAGCAGGCCTACACCTGTGTGACTTGAATTCATATGGGAATACTTTTTTTTGTGTGTGTCTAGTCTTTGAATTGAGGTGTATGAGAAAGCCTTCTGGCCTCAAATAAAGGAATTTCACCCCTGGAAGTTCATGTGAAACAAATTAGATCAAAACACCACCTACACTTGTTCTCCTGATGAGAAAAATCAAACGCCCTGAAATAAGTCACTGTCTGGCAAATTCCAGAACTAGATTGGTCCTTCAACTTTCTACATCGAAGAAAAACTAATAGAATACCGATGTTAGAAAACACCACATATGATTGACAGAAAAATACATTTTCCAATTACCTTGCATGGTCCCACACCTCCCTTAATCCGCCTGACTGTTGACTTCACAAACCATGTATTTTTCTCCTTCTAAATAGGTTTATATGCTGTCAGCTATTCCATTGTGACCTACCTGCACCCCCCTCCACCCAAACATTCCACTCCCCTCAGCCCATCCCCCTCCCCCTCCCCTAAGAAATACAGCTCCAGTGGAATCACGGAATCGCCTTAAAATGACTTCCTATTCCCGACGTGTCCACCCTAGCGACAGCACACTGACAGCTGGCATCAGAATTCATTACATATCTCCCAACGGAACGTCTGAAAGGCTGGGCAGACGCAGTCACCATTTTTTTTTAACCAGCGAGACCTGTCAGTGGAATAATCACTGTCGCTGAAAAGTTGACAGGGTTTTGCATGCAAAAAAAAGACGATGCTGAGAACATTGATCCAGGTTTCAGGACACGTGTAATGCTGCTTGTCCCTTCCTTGTATTCATACCTTTCCCTCCATCAACCTTTCTTGTGTTTTTCTGTGCCGCTTTCATACAGTCCCATTCATCACTGTCACTGGCCTTAAACAAAGAAGGTGGCCTCGCCGCACCTGGCTGTCACTATACAGACCACAGCATTGCTGTTTGACAATCCAGACAACAAATATGACCACAGAATAAAGAAATACAGCTTTGTCTTTTCCCACTGCGAACATTTGATTGAGTTGTCAACTAATGTGAATCCAGGCTTTACAATATTAACACCGTTTATTTGATTGACATTATTTGATGAATGATAAATACTGTGAAAGCGCTAACCTCAAGTTCCTCATTTTCTTTTCACAGTCGGCGCATGTGTGCTTCAACTAAGAGATGTAGGGACGCCAGCCTTCTGAGGGCAAATTCAACACTGTGCTTTTTCTAGAGAGTAGAATACAAGGACTCCATTTATGAATGCCCCCAAGACTCGATGGAAACGATCTGAGGAAGCTCCTCATTAAACTGGATTGTTTTATACTCCACCACCAAGGCTTTCATCTCATTTGGTGACAGAAACGTCTTGCTGAAGTTGACCATGAAGAAGTTTTCACTTAAAAGTCAGCGGCATACTATCTTCGGTCAGTATGTATCACAAGGGGATGAGGAAACCAAGGTTAGGTTTTTTCAAGTCAATTTTGAATTAACTTTGGTATGCTTTGAAGGGCATTAGCACACATTTGATAAGATAGGGGGTTATTGAAATGACTACTTTGGTCCAGTACCCTAGGATGCTTATTATATGTTGGTCTTGGATGCAAACGTTCCTTACAGACTCTCTAAGTGCATTTAGTCAAGATAGCTTAAAATCATAGTTAATCATGTTCCTCTTTGATAAGAGTAGGGACACGTCCTCAAATATCTTGTTTTGGTCTTGTGCTTGAATATGTGCAATAGATCCCCTCAGAATGATTTCCTTCTGAAAAATGGAAACATTTATTGACCAGATCATTGCTAAGCTCTGTAGAAGCTACACTCAGTGAAATAAAATTTGATGACAGAACGATGGAAGCACTTAAAGACATATAAGCCATAAACTCTCTATCCACAAGACTAGTGTCCATAACTCAGACTCCTCACTATTTCTGCAGTATTTGTTTTTACAGTAGGCCCAGTTTGGCCTCGCTCCCAGAGAGGAGTTGGGAAGGACTAGTAGGCCACAAACCGCAGTGCATTTGGAGTCTTTTAAATGGCCTATAAACACTGGTGGAGAAACACAAGGCTTCACCAACACAGAGACAAGCAGCCTCTAGTCTCCTTTCTACTAGGGTGAAAACCATTTCATTTTCCTGAAAATTGCAGTATGAAAAATATACAATTTCTCTTTCATGCTCTCCTTCCTTTATTGCCTTTCATGAAAGACCCTTTCATTCTGAAAAGAATGTGGGAGAAAATTGCTGTAATAGTATTTCGTCTACACCACATAGATATTATAGAATCCATTCTGTGTTCAAAATTCATTATCACCAACACAAATGTGTCATGCGAAGGTAATTGACAGGCATACCTATTATGGATTACGGGTGAAATCCTATCAGGCTATAGGTCTCATGGGGCGAGGCTTTTTACACTAACACTAACCATATAGTGGCCTCTTATGGCCCCTGTTCAGCATTGATCTGACTCTGGACCCATGCAGATCTTACAGTAGCTTGGCCAACACGATCAAACTGACCTTGTCCTCCCTTACTCTCTGTCCTCCTACCACTGCAAAGCAGTCAACCACGTACCGTCAAGTCTCCCTCTGAAACGTATTGGTTTACCAGACAGTTTCTCTGTTTCCCTTCTGCATGTTTTGTGATTGATTGGATAATTCTCTTCAGGGCTTTCTAAATTGCTTTCCTTTTTTTTCTGTCCACAATTCTGACCTGAAGGACTATTTCAACATTTTCAACTATTGCCTAAAACAAGATCCTATTTCCTCGACCTAGAACATACAGTGTATACAGTACATTTCTAATGGGCTTAGCTAAACATATTAACTTTCCTGTAAGCTAATTTTATTCAAGTTCACTGGCTGTTTCATTCATCCTTTGTGAGCTAGCCAGTGAGAAAGCCACAGACTGTGTGTATGTTGTTCCATGGGGAATGTGAAGCATATGCCCATATCAACAGTGCTCTCTGTTCCAGCTACGTGGCCTTTACACTGTGGGTTGAGGCTTGTCGCGCTGGGCTCAGCCACAATCAGGGTTTATGTCAGTAGAGAGCTATGCTGTATGGTTGGCATGCCTGGCACGTCTGGCGCTTGTGGACCGTAGCACACCCCCAATGCTACAGTTGGCGGAGGGGGCGGGTGCCGGTTCAATCCGGCCCATTCTGGCACAGTAGAGGTCTCGACTCAGCACTTCTGACACTTTCACCCGGAGACAAGAAGCCACCTGTGCTTGTCCGTTTCTGACAAGTCTCCTGTGCCCCTCCCCTCCTTCACCACCCACTCCCCGCCCTTCGTGCCACCTCCCATTTCTTCCCATGTTCCCTGCCTGTCTCAACCTGTTCACCCTGCACCTGTCCAGACCAGGACATCCCGCCCCAGTTACAACCCCCAACACACACCACTTGCTGGTCTCAGACCTGCCAGAGTATTTTCAGCCAACTGGAAGTCCCACAGCACAACCAGTCTAAACAGCCTTCATCCTGTCCAGTCCACACTGATACCTATCAAACAAAA
This sequence comes from Salmo salar, assembly GCF_965601325.2. Lineage (NCBI taxonomy): Eukaryota > Metazoa > Chordata > Actinopteri > Salmoniformes > Salmonidae > Salmo > Salmo salar. Next base: position 61,034,519 of record NC_138295.1, read on the forward strand.
ACACACTCATAACACACAACCCCAACCACAGCTGCCCCGGAACCTACTCCTATATTTAGACTGTGTCCTCAGACAAACCCAAGGCTTTCTGTTGCAGGCGAGAGCGGACCAAAATCGATGATCCCGACACCAATACCACGACATCAACTATCGATGTCTTCAGGGAGGGTATGTTGACCGTCTTGCCTCATCATGTGGTGAACACCTCCTGGTTTGACACCTTACAGGGTGATTATTGTTTGTTTGGTTGGTTCTGTGGTGCCCCATTAAAGCCTCTGTGCTGTGAATGGCCGGGGAGCATAAACAGAGAGCCAGAGGAAACAGGAAGAGACAGGTTGAGTGTTCTCATCATGGGCCGTTAGTGGTGATCACAGCAAGCCCCGTTATCCTAGTGCTAAACAGAGGCTGTTCTCAACTTGTCTCTGAAGATGATAGGTGCAATAAAACAGGCTCTCCCTCTGCACTGAAATCCTGAATGCATAGATATACAGTTGAAGTCGAAAGTTTACATAAACCTTAGCCAAATACATTTAAACTCAGTTTTTCACAATTCCTGACATTTAATCCTAGTAAAAATTCCTAGTTAGGATCACCACTTTATTTTAAGAATATGAAATGTCAGAATAATAGTGGAGAGAATGATTTATTTCAGCTTTTATTTCTTTCATCACATTCCCAGTGGGTCAGAAGTTTACATACACTCAATTAGTATTTGGTAGCATTGCCTTTAAATTGTTTGACTTGGGTCAAACTTTTCGGGTGGCCTTCCACAAGCTTCCCACAATAAGTTGGCTGACTTTTGTCCCATTCCTCCTGATGAAGCTGGTGTAACTAAGTCAGGTTTGTAGGCCTCCTTGCTCGCACATGCTTTTTCAGTTCTGACCGCAAATGTTCTATGGGATTGAGGTCAGCGCTTTGTGATGGCCACTCCAATACCTTGACTTTGTTGTCCTTAAGCCATTTTGCCACAACTTTGGAAGTATACTTGGGGTCATTGTCCATTTGGAAGACCCATTTGCGACCAAGCTTTAACTTCCTGACTGATGTCTTGAGATGTTGCTTCAATATATCCACATAATTTTCCTCCTTCATGATGCCATCTATTTTGTGAAGTGCACTAGTCCCTCCTGCAGCAAAGCACCCCCACAACATGATGCTGCCACCCCCGTGCTTCATGAATGCAATGGTGTTCTTCGGCTTGCAAGCCTCCCCCTTTATCCTCCAAACATAACGATGGTCATTATGGCCAAACAGTTCTATTTTTGTTTCATCAGACCAGAGGACATTTCTCCAAAAAGTACAATCTTTGTCCTCATGTGCAGTTGCAAACTGTAATCTGGCTTTTTTATGGCGGTTTTGGAGCAGTGCCTTCTTTCTTGCTGAACGGCCTTTCAGGTTAAGTCAATATAGGACTCGTTTTACTGTGGATATAGATCATTTTGTACCTGTTTCCTCCAGCATCTTCACAAGATCCTTTGCTGTTGTTCTGGGATTGATTTGCACTTTTCGCACCAAAGTACATTCATCTCTAGGAGACAGAACGTGTCTCCTTCCTGAGCGGTATGACGGCTGTGTGGTCCTATGGTGTTTATACTTGCGTACTAATGTTTGTACAGATGAACGTGGTACGTTCAGGCATTTGGAAATTGCTCCCAAGGATGAACCAATTTTTTTTTCTGAAGTCTTGGCTGATTTATTTAGATTTTCCCATGATGTCAAGCAAAGAGGCACTGAGTTTGAAGGTTGGCCTTGAAATACATCCACAGGTACACCTCCAATTGACTCAAATTATGGCAATTAGCCTATCAGAAGCTTCTAAAGCCACAACAACATTTTCTGGAATTTTCCAAGCTGTTTAAAGGCACAGTCAACTTAGTGTATGTAAATTTCTGACCCACTGGAATTGTGATACAGTGAATTATAAGTGAAATAATCTGTCTGTAAACAATTGTTGGAAAAATGACTTGTGTCATGCTCAAAGTAGATGTCCTAACCGACTTGCCAAAACTATAGTTTGTTAACAAGAAATTTGTGGAGTGGTTGAAAAATGAGTTTTAATGACTCCAACCTAAGTGTATGTAAACTTCCGATTTCAACTGTACGTCCTGTCCAGCTGTGGATGATGAAGTGAAATGGATGATGAAATTGGTTTCCACTTCCAGCTTAGTGGGTAGCTTGTCTAGCAGCTATGTGGTTATAGCTCTTGAGTAATTTCTAAATTCTTGACATAAAAAAAGGGTGGGCATATCAACTTCACGGGAAGTTCACTGAGTTATGTTAATGGCTTATGTGACTTGCAGGATGTGAAGCAAGGGAATGATATCATTATTATCCTAAAAGTTAAGATCTACAACTAACAAAGCTGAAAGCTCCTCCACCCGTGTGTGGTGATTCTGCGAGACTCAAGGCTGCAAGGAGGGAAGAGCCTGATAAAGCATTCAACCACTGTTCACTTTGTTCCAGTGTCTGAGAAAGGCGGTGTGACCTGGATTCCAAAGTCATTGTTGAAACGAACAAGATCAAACAGAACGGGGAGTGTAGTGTGACAATAGACCATTTTTCCACTTCCTTACACATCTTCAGGTATTTGTACATTGTAATTAAATTGCTTAACTCAGCAGTACGTGTCCCTAACCTCACTTAACACACCATACACTCCCTCGCTCTGCCTTTCATGACCTTTTATGCCGCCCACCGCTCATCGGCTGAATCAGCTCAAAGTCGCCCCTATTAAACTGCACTGATTACTCCTGCCTGGAAGTGGGGCTTCATTTTCCTAGCTTTACAGCCGCCCACCTGGTTATGCTGACGCCGGCGCTTTGAGGCCGACCCAACGATGGCTCACCCGGACACTCAATTAGTCCCGTAACAGCGGCACTTCCACAGAGCTAATGATTCGGAACCTCTTCCCATCCTTCCCCGAGACATCATTCCTTCTTTCTTTTTTTTCCACAAACAAATTTTTTCCTTAAATTGCACAGCCTAAGGATCATTACTGTCTTTGGGAGATTGAGGAGATGACAGTTTGGAGAAATGCTGATTTTCTTTTCAGGCAGTAACATTTTAGTCTTTGTCATTTTAAATGAGTTGGGCTATTTCCGGATTCTCTACAGTTCCATCAGGTAAAAAAACAGAGAATGAGAGAGGGGAAAGTGAAGAGCAGAAGCACTGCCTAAGAATTGATCATCTGGCAATGGATATTACATACAGTAGATTGCCCCCAAAGTACAAGAACACAAAATGATGGGCCACAGAACAGAGGAATCTTTGTGTGATGAAGAATCCTCACGAATAGGGATTCTGTCTGAGAGGCCAAAAGTTTCTGTTGTATTTCATTTCTGTTTTCACACCAAATGTATCTGCGCTCTACCTCGTTAATTCAAATGATGTGATACATCATAGAATTCTGTTGTGGCAATCGAAAGGTTGATTACTCATGGTCATAAACAGCAAAATATATGTTTTAAAAGCGCTTGTGATCCCCTTATTTTACATTGTAAACAGAGCAGGATCAAGTCAAAAGCATCCAGATATTATGAGTTCCACATCACCATTAAAGATGAGTGTGTAGTGATTTCTACATTGATTTCTATGGAAGAGCAGCAAACATGCTGTAATGACTCAGAGAGAGAGAGAGCATGCGAGCGAACGAGCAAGCAATTGGGACTTTGATATTTTTAGTGGTCTACTCTACAGTTGTATACAGTGGGCCTGCTCTGCTGCAGAGCTGCCATGAGCATAGAGGCCACAACTCTCCTAGACAGTCACTTCAGGAAATTAAACACTTGTCAAACTTCCTGTACAGTACATGCAGGATATTTTCCAGGCACAAAAGCCACTTTCAGGGTTGCTGTTGTGAATGAATCAAATTTACAGAGCAGCAAAATCCATGTTCGACAGGATCTAGGCAATGATCAATAAACATTTTAGATGTTTATTTACTGCTTTATACATGAATGGCGTCTGACTAAAGGTCCTTTTTGGATTATGTACATGAGATGTATAATATTATACTGCCCTCTTGTGGATAGAAACGTAGCAATCATTAATCCATACGCGACGTCCTTCCATGCCCTTATACGAGCTCTTTGATGGACAAATGTAATCTTAACTTTTGCCGGAACTGTCAATAATGAATTATCTTTATTTTGACATTTGTGTTCAAGACTCAAGGGTTTACTTCACTTTTCTTCACTACACATTCAATAGACCACATGTTTACTGACAGATCAACACCATCCAACAACATAGCATATTACTACAATACACACAGTCAGACTACTGAGACATGGAGTTAGGTATGTTTCCGAATATGTTCGTCACACCTCGTCCATTCAGGCCCCAAAGCCACTAAACATCATTCTCATGAATACTGTAGACCTTTCATTAACACATTTAAATGTTATGCAAAACATTTCTCCTTGTCACACTTGAAAATGTCTTGGGAGTGTAACGTTAGCTAAGTGGGACACGTGCATTGTAGGTATTATTCTTGGTTCAAAGTCAAACTAATACTTAATCATGTCTGAGCGGCCCCTGACTATTACACTCCTCTCCAAATTAGATTATTGAGGTTATTCCTGACGGGATTTTTGGTTAAGAAATACAGGGAATAGATTTGTTGAAGAAGAGCACAAAGCTACTAATTAATTGAAGCTGGGAAGAACACACAGATGAGTCTACATGGAATGGAGAGGAACTATTGGTGGCAGACAAAGTATGTCTTAGCTGGGAATGTCTAAAGTAAAGCAAGGATTTGATTGATTGATTTCCTTATTATAGTGTCACGTCTTCAGGATGCCCAGCCCACATGGGCTTATAAAACACTGTATCTGCAGTAGCAAAGAAAATAATAATATACTGTCTATGCACGCATACATACACATTCACTATATATACAAAAGTAGCGGAAATTTTAGCAACACCCGTTGATGACAGGCATATAAAATTGAGCACACAGCCGAACGGGACAGAAAGGGACCGCCAAGTGCTGAAGCGCATAGAGCGTTAAAATAGACTGTCCTCGGTTGCAACACTCACTACCAAGTTCCAAACTGCCTCTGGAAGCGAGGTCAGCACAAGAACTGAACTGTTCATCAGGAAATTCAATGCCAAGCGTAGACATGAGTGGTATAAAGCTCGCTGCCATTGGACTCTGGAGCAGTGGAAACGTGTTATCTGGAGTGATGAATCAAGCTTCACCATCTGGCAGTCTGACGGATGAATCTGCAGATGCAAGGAGAATGCTACCGCCCGAATACATAGTGCCAACTCTAAAGTTTGGTGGAGGCGGAATAATGGCCTGGGGCTGTTTTTTATGGTTCCAGTGAAGGGAAATCTTAACGCTACAGCATGCAATGATATTCTACACGATTCTGTGCTTCCAACTTTGTGGCAACAGTTTGTGGAAGGCCCTTTGCTGTTTCAGCATGACAATGTCCCTGTGCACAAAGCGAGGTCCATACAGAAATGGTTTGTCGAGATCGGTGTGGAAAAACTTGACTGGCCTGCACAGAGCCCTGACCTCAACCCCATCGAACACCTTTGGGATGAATTGGAACGCTAACTGCGAGCCAGGCCTAATTGCCCAAAATTAGTGCCCGACCTCACTAATGCTCTTGTGGCTGAATGGAAGCAAGTCCCCACAGCAATGTTCCAACATCTAGTGGAAAGCATTCCCAGAAGAGTGGAGGCTGTTATAGCTGTGAAGAGGGGATCAACTCCATATTAATGCCCATGATTTTGGAATGAGATGTTCGACGAGCAGGTGACCATATACTTTTGGTCAGGTAGTATACATACATTCATACAAAAATAATGAAAGGAAATCAGTTTTAGCCCACCAGCTAAAAAAAAAAATGTATTTAATGGTTATTCTTCTGAGGCTGTGTCTGATGAATAGTTTAGGAAAATCGGGCTTTCACATGAGAGGATATGTCTGTTTTTGTCGAGTGGGCATTTGTGTGTGTGTGTGTGTGTGTGTGTGTGTGTGTGTGTGTGTGTGTGTGTGTGTGTGTGTGTGTGTGTGTGTGTGTGTGTATTTAACTATACAAGAATAGTAAACAAACAAACATTGACCAACTGGGGACATTTTGTTAGTCCCCACAAGGTCAAATGCTACTTCTAGGGGGTTTGGGGTTAGGAACTAGGTTTAGGGTTAAGGTTTTTGGGTTAAGGTTACACTTAGGGTGCAGGTTAGGGTATGGGTTAGGAAATAGGATTTTGAATGGGACTGAATTGTGTGTCCCCACAAGGTTAGTTGTACAAGACTGTGTGCGTGTGCGCGTGTGTGTGTGTGTGTGTGTGTGTGTGTGTGTGTGTGTGTGTGTGTGTGTGTGTGTGTGTGTGTGTGTGTGTGTGTGTGTGTGTGTGTGTGTGTGTGTGTGTGTGTGTGTGTGTGTCTCACAGGAAGTTGTTGGCACCTTTTTTTGTGCTTTGGTACTATTTTCACAAGTATGTGGTGAATTTTCTAAACTCCACACTAGTACCACTTGTTACGCAGCAAGTCTTACATTCAAAACCTTTCATTGTGCATCCATTTAGTTTGTATACATCTTTGACCACACAACCATTGATTCAAAATAAAAGTTTACTGCAAAATATAATGAGTACATTGGTTTAATCACCAAAACAAAACATATTGATATCTTCTCAATTTAGTTTTTTTGTTAATTACAGTACATGACACTTTTTCACATTAGGCAAAACACTTGCACAGCCCATTAAAATTGACTGAACATCCCATTTACATAATTTCTATCCCATGTGTGATCAAAGGTGTCATCATTCAAGACATCTTTCACAATGTAATCAAATTAAAGAAATTAAAGAAGCAATGTTTAGCAGGCAACATTGCATCAAGCATGTCTTGAGCATTTGGCCATAGGTTCATAGGTTCTCATCAACATCACAGTAAATGTACTTGGGCAAAAACCTTTTGGCATGGCTAATCCAAGCCTGACTGGTCTGGATTGAAATCATTGCATCCTCAACATCCATGGCCTGAAGGAGAGTGGTGCGCTCATGGGGATGGAAGTCATACATCTTCCACCTGAATTGTAATCGTGTGTTGTATTTTACAGTATTGTACGTATGTATTGTAGTGGTCCTGTATGTGTCTCAGTTCATAAGAGCATGTCATTAGCAACACCAGAGCAGTGGGTTCGATTCCCACTGGGGTCAAATACCAAAATGTGTGGACTGTTGTCACTTTGGATAAAAGTGTCTGCTACGTAAATGGCTTATATTCCGGTATACAGTACTGTATTGCGTATTGGTATTGTATTAATACACTGTAGGAGCAAGAAACACAAACATTTTGCTGCACCTGCTGTAACATCTGCTAATCTGTGTACGTAACCAATAAACTTTAATTTGATTGGATTTGTTATATGCAGTACATCTATGATCTTGTCAATATACTTTTTTGAAAACTTCTCTGAAGTAAAATCATGTCACCCTTTAGCCTATAATAGTTCATTCGAGTATATATCATACTTTTTATGTTTCTACTTTATAGACATACATTTTCATGATGTAGTTCTCAAAATTTGCTGTAGACAAACCAGTTTATATGTCAAATCTATAGGTTAACCAAAAGTTTGTGTGTTGTTCATATAAATGTGAAACATGTATTTCTGAAACACTGATTAAGTTTGGTGAAAAAGAGACTATGATTTTGTGTGTTGTTGTTCAATCAGATGTCAGCCGGGAGGGGTAGGCCTACGGCTTTGTGACTGATCAAGAGCAGTTGCTCACAGATTTTGACATTTCCAATGCAGGTACACCTCCGACACAGCCAAAACATCATCTATGACACAACCAAAATGTCAGCTATGTGGGTGTCGGCTATTGCCAGTTAATGCTTGATCTAATCAAATCTAGGCCTTAGTCAATTGAAAATGTGCTTAGAGTTTTGAAACAACTGCCTTTTTGGTGATCTGTTTTGAGTTTTGTACTAAGAGTTGTAAAAATGTACCACATACTTGTGAAAATTGCACCAAGGGATTAAAAAAAAAATGTAATTGGGGAGGACGGGCTCATAGTAATGGCTGGGACGGAATAGTTGGAATGGTATTGAACTCATCAAAAACATGTATGATAGCATTCCATTCACTCGATTCCAGCCGTTATGAGCCATCCTCCTGTGGTTTGTGTGTGTGTGTGTTTCACATGAAAGGGTATGTGCGTGCACATGTGCTCACTCATTTATCAGTAGAAATTTGACTTAAAAGCTCTGTAAACTATGTAGCCAACATGAAAAGCATCTATAAAGGGATGGTGTGAGTGCATGTTTGAATATTGTTTCATCTGTTCTGTAACCACATACCCCCTGGGTAAAATATATTTCTTATGCTCCTCTTTCAAATGTAAATTCATATGGGTTTGATGTTGGTGTGTGAACTAAAGTGTTATGGGCAAATGTACCCAGCTTCTTGAGTATATAGCTTCTTGAATGAACTATGCAAATGGTGTTTGATATGAATGGTGTTCATTTCAATTCATTTCCATAAAAGAACATGAAGTGAAAATGTCTACTAATTAGGAGGGTAGCTGATCAAAGACTGTGTTTTCAGTTCTCTATTGGAAAGAAAGCAGTGTTAACAGTGGAACTTCCATAGGAATCAACAAATGAGTAATTAATTAAATCTTTGATTCTTACTTACACATAAAGTATTGTTTGCCTATACGTGTATTGTTTTTGCATAATAATAGCCTGCATGCAGTGAGGGTGTAGATTTATGGAGATTCAGCTTCCCTTTGAGCCAATGACAGCACTGGTATAGGCCCATCGCTGTCCGGTAACTAAACGCCTGAGTCTCAATACCAGGTTATACAGTATATTCTTATACACCGAGTGTACAAAACATTAGGAATACCTTCCTAATATTGAGTTGCACCCCTTTTGCAGTCAGAACAGTCTCGATTCATCTGGCATGGACTCTACAAAGTGTTGAAAGCGTTCCACAGGGATGTTGGCCCATGTTGACTCCAATGCTTCCCACTGTTTTGTCAAGTTGGCTGGATGTCCTTTGTGTGGTGGACAAAGGACAAATCCTTCTCCTTCCCTTCCTCCTACACTGATTGAAGTGGATTTAATAGTTTGAGATCAATAGGGGATCATAGCTTTCACCTGGATTCTCCTGGTCAGTATATGTCATGTAAAGAGCAAGAGTTCCTGTTTTATACATTCAGCGTACGTCACCATTGTGTGCTATTAAACTGCAATGCATAAAATATCCACCAGAGAGCTCTGTGGGGCTTTGTATGCCAGGCACATCAGTGAGTTTTAGATTAGAGAACAACTTCAATGGGGATTTGGTTTTTGCAAGCGGTCTGACCCATCATTCGTAAATGTGGAAGACTAACTGCTTGACATCTGGCTCAGAGCAAATCATGCTAATTGAACACTGAGGTCAAATAACCCACTCTCTGTGACCCAAAACAGTATTGGTCTTTTTATATTATGAATCAAGTAATTCAATCACATCTTACCACTGAGGTATGTCTAATATAGCCTATTACTCGCAGACCATTAAGAAACTGACTTGCATGGTCATCATTGTTTATTTATGAAAAATGATTCGGATATTAGGCAATACTTTGGTAGCCTGGACTATCGGGATATTAGTCTGTGCAAGGTTTCTCTGCGTGTTTCTTCCAGCGAAGTTAAAAATATATATATCAAAGTCCAGAATTATGTGTTTTCGATGTGTTATCTCTCTATTTATTGAGATATTCTGCACATTTTGCAATAATTATCTAACAATAAGGTTGTGGAAGAAACAGTTATTCGTATATGTCTCAAACAGAAGCTTATCAATTTGCTATGTCATGAAACACACGGACAGAACAACACCTTGCTTTCTCTCGTGCACTTACACTTGTAAGGATGGATTACTATGGCAACAGGTTGCCACTGGCGACGAGATAGCCTACTACATTGCTTTGGTGGGAGTGAGTGAGGTGGACGACAAAAGCTCTGGGTGGATGAGCAGGCAGAAATATTAACTGCTTGAAAGAAAGAGATTGAAAATGGAGAACAGGGTATGTTTAGATAAAATGCTTGTTATTGTTTTTCTCGCAAAATACTGAAAATATGAGGCTATTCATAAATGTATTGCCTTTGGTGCGCGCGCTGACGGAATTTCCCGCGCTCTTCTGATACAACAGGTAAGCGTCACGCCATCTTCTCGCTAGTCTAAAGTAGGCCTAATACATTAATTATTTTGAATAATGTTTTGGTCATTTATTTTAGCGTTTAAATGCCATACTGCTCATTGAGTGACATAGAGAAAAACGTGCCTATTTTTGTGTATTGCCATTTTGGCACCTACGCACAGGCGAGAGAATGCCTTGAATTTTCATTTTAATTTCCCAATGTTGCCTTGATACAATAACACTCGATATCAGAAAATAATTCTAATAGTCTATAAACTCTTATAAAACATATGAAAATAAACATTTATTTAAGGGTGTGTCCTGTTTTCTAAAAATAGCTTGTTTTCTATTATCAAAATGGTGTGGTTTGTCAATGCGCAACACGTGCCATTCTGTTATATTATTCCAGAAGTCAGTAGATCCCAGGCAAGTATGTGTTTGTTATGAGATATAGCCTATAATATCCATTCTCGACACTGTAGAATCATTAACAAACGTATGGAACCCATCATACAATAGTATTATTCTCTCCAGATTGACTAATAAAAACATATATTTAATTCATGCTGTTCACAGCCCACCCTACAAAATGACACTAGAAGTCAGCTGTAGAATCGTAAGTCATAAATCAAACCAAAACTCATTCTCTTGCCACTTTGATAGTCAACTCTGTCTATGTCTACACAGGCATGAACAATCATCTTCTTTAAAGTGTCAACTGCCTCCCTGATTTTTTTTGTGTGTAACTGAGGCTTCCATAATGCAACGACAATGCAAAATGGTCAAGTAAATGTGAGGTCACTTGATTTTATATTGCCTAACAACAATCAGCAGAGTAAAATGCGTTGCTGGACTTAATTGCTCAACAATTGTACCTTGAAGGGACAGAATTAAAGAACCGAAGAAGGTAGCCTATATCAAAAGCACTGCTTAAACATGTTCTCTTTTTTTGTAGTCTAAATTATTTATTTCATCATAGTAAGACATGGATATTAGCTTAAATTCATCACCAAGTATATTGTATTAACCAAAATCGATTTACATCAGACAGAATTTTTTTTAACCGTAAACCAGACATTCCTTTTCCTTCAGCTGTGCTTACTGCCACATCACCTGTCACTTTCCTATGGCAACACAATAAGTCAGCAGGGTGAAATATCATTCTTGAGTCCTAAGTGTGATGGATTACAGGATGTTCATCCTCTGCCCGTCACAGAGAAGCAGGGTTGAAGGCTTCTCTCCCGAGAGTCACTGGCAGAGATATGTCTAGAACAACGGGCTCTTTCGTCTTCATCCTCACCATAAGCCATCACATAACACCACCGGCTTTGCCTGTCATCCCCTCCCAGGTGACGTTCTCAATCTCTGTGACAACGCTTAATGCTTACAGAACCATGAGCCCTAAATCCAGCCCAAAAGAGCCTCTTAAAGCTCACAATCGAGAGAGCAAAACATTCTAAGACAATGCTGCTGCATGGAGCCTGAACTATTCAAAGCATGTAAATCTTGGTCGGGTGAATTAAGAGGTGAAAAATAGACCAAATTATTGGCACATGGGCTACTAACAGCTTACTACACAACATACACTTAGTATTACTTTCTTAGCTACAGTATACATATCTCCCTGGCATATTAAATAATTTATGCAGCAGCATACAAGACATTTTTGGACTCACCTTGTGATGTACTCACTTGAACAATTTTGTCATCAAAGTTTGGCATTCTCTGGATTTATGGTGCTTTCAAGACAACTGAAAACTGGGGGAAAAATGGTTGAATCTTGTTGATGTCTGTGATCTTAAGGTTGTAGCTCTAGATAGAGGCTCAAATTCCGGATTTACAATTCCAAGTTGGATGAAAGTTCAAAACGTATTTTCCCAGTCGTAGCTCGTTTTACCCGAGTTCCCAGTTGTCTTGAACTCACTAAAGTCAGATTTTGCAGTTCTGAGTTAACAGTTGTTTTGAGCGCGGCACAGATCTTGCTTCATTAACAGCTTGGCCAATCTTAAATGTTTATAATTTTAAACTAGGAAAAGAGACCCTTAATCTTAGGACTTGGGACCACACAGCCACAGCCACTTAGATGAATTGCAGGCTAATGATTGCTTTGCAGTACTTCCAGTTAGCCACTGATTCCTTCCAAACCACTCATTGTTGAATTTGCGATTTCCAACTTGTTCTGTAATGTTTATGTCCAATGGCCGATGAGCACCGATGTGTTTTATCTATAATTTCTCTTCATTATTTCTCTTCATATGACAAGGATTTAAAAGGATTTGCCTGTAGATTGTCGACTTGATTCAGTTCATTCAAAGCTACTGTATAACGGGACTTGACGTCATTTTATCTGTGGCCAATGACCTTGAGCCTTTTTGGATGGGCACTTCTAATGTAACTCTATGACAGCACCCAAGGGGATAGAATTTTCAATGTCTACCCTTAGACTTGGAGGTGACGTAGTGTCCCCATGAGTGACAGAACACTGAGCCAATCACGGTGCAATGCTCCGTCTTTTCTGCTGGCTTGCCCCACCACCACAGAAAGCTCTAAGCTAGGCTGAAACACCTGCATGTTGGAGCTGCCTTACTCAAGAAAACAAAAAAGAGACCATGTTTGTATGTGGCTTTATTAACTCAATGATATATATATTTTTTGCATTGTTTGCAAACTGATATGTGACACGTATTAATGCCAAAATAACATGCCAAACAGGCAAGCCCCACCTGCCCTGAATGACAGGTCGCCACTGATTATATATATTGCATTTACTCATATTTGATTGGTTTGGCTTTCACTACAGGAGCCACCAGTGCTCCAGTATCTTCCCACATCTGAAAGTGATTATCTGAGGAAGGCAGGAGGAGCAGTGACGAAATGGATGAGGGGTCCAGGATGGCTGAGGGGAAGGCTGCCTTTGTCTTCGTCCTCCTCCTCTTCATCGCCCTGGCCTTGCTCATCGTGCGCTGCTTCCGCATCCTGCTGGACCCATACCGCAGCATGCCCTCCTCCAACTGGACAGACCACACGGAGAAGGACACGTTTGACTACCGCATTGTCTAAGGAGGACCTAAGGAGCTCCCTCGACACTGTATTGCAGTGTCCTTCTCCGTGTGGAGAAGGAGCTCCCTTAACACTGAAGTACTGTCAAATATTGCAATGCTCGAGGAGCAACTTTGTTTATCCATTTTGCCCAAGGACCACATGCTGTATGACTGCCGGTGCCAAACCACCAGGGACACCTTTGTATTAGAGGCAGCCTTCGAGCATGCATCACCTAAGACCTTTCTTTGATTGCTCTATTGTAACATGTTATATCAATTGCTTCACCAATTACTGCAGTCATAAGCAGTAATTGCCAGCCCTTATTACCCTAATGACAACACATGCGAGTGATTCCATACGAATCCAGGACAAAAAAAAGGCCATAATTTTGCAGATAAAAAAAAGATTTTATCCATAGAATGGTCCTTTGTAAGAAAGATTGTTGACATATATTTGACATTTGTATCTAAAAGCATAATTGAGAAATAATTGATCAAAGTTGTCATATTTATGACATTTTGGCCTTTCCCAGGAGTCCTTAAATTTGCATGATGTGCAATGATGCAAGTAAAAGGAGGTCTGTGATTGGTTACATTGCCTGCTGTGCCAATTTCTCAATATAAAATGGTCCATAAAATTAAAACTAGCAGAGATCCCATTATGGAACTTTGATATGCTCCTAGAGTATATTATGTTCAACAATATATTAAAATATTTGTTCATTTTTTTCAATATTCATGTTTGTATTTTTAAATATTCATAAATGAATGTACAATTTTTTGATTGAAATCATAATACTACTCATATTACAGAGCAAGCATTAAAGTTTCATATGACACCAATTTTAGCTTTTTAGCATCAACAGATGAAACATTATGGAGTCTTACAGGAGGCCTGGGTAAGGCAAAAAGGACATAATATGGCAACTTTGATTCAGTATTTCTCAATTATGCTTTCCTCCAAAGGACCATTCTATGGATTAAATGTTGCGAAAATCCCTAAATCATGGTATTTTATTTGTTCTGGTTTCGTATGGAATCACTTATAAGGAACATCTTCTACCAAATGGCATCATCTAAGGTACCTGCTGTAACACCTATCAAATCTAACTCCCGAAGACACACTCCAGGCTAACTCGTTGCCACTACTATTGCATCATTTCACTACCCCATCCCCTTAACCTTTTACTGCGATGGGCTAAATTAGGATCATTTCTTAGTAGTCTTAAACAAATTTACTTAGAAAAAATGTATACATCTCACGCACATGGTTATGGGTTTAGAACAATAAGACAATTTTACCAAGTCAGATATAGAGTTGAAATGTATTCAATTTTGAGTTTGCATCCCAATATTACATTTTATATACATCACAGAATACTGAAATATAACACAACCGTTTGACATAGCAACACTGGATGTTTATTAATTATGAAATTATGAGAAATATTAATAACATTCCACCCATGAGACCACTTTTGGTCATTTGACTGCAGGAAAGGGCTACAGGTGCTCTATGCAACAGTTCCTCCTGCAAATAGGCCTATATTTCAATTGTGTACTTGTAGTAGTAAAGGAATAAAACTCCATATAAGAACAAGAAAAACATTTTAATGTCGTTTGAAGCTATAAAGTTGCTTGTTTGCGGCAAGGTCCTCAGTGTATACACAGTGTATCCTGTGGAATTTTTTACTTCAATTGTCCACTTTGGCCAGGGTACAAAATGCACAAACAATCAATCAAGCATTGCTCAAACAAAAATACACTTACACAGAAAAAACTAATGTAGTTACATTTATGCCATCCAGCGCCTTGTGCACTCACAAAGACCCTCACCCTCATTGAGTTGCTTAATACTTTTTGAAATTGGAAGACAGATATTTCCTTTAACATCAGCCAGCCTATAACAAACCATTGATATCCAGATCCATATCTTTGTCACCCAAGTTATTTGTTTTCTTGCCATCATGGAAAGAGAGGTCGACAATGTTTCAAAGTATCCTTTAAAGAGACTTCATTGTTTTTTGGGTGGTTTCAATGGGCCTTAGATGTTTGATGTCAGCAGTGGGATAAGTGTTAACTATTCAATGTCTGCAATCAAAAAAATGACAAATCACTATTAATGGAAAGGATCCAGAGTCATAAATCTGAAGGACCAAATGAGGTTTATTGAAATGTTTACTGTGCCATAACTTGTGCCTAATTATGAACATCTAGATGAGCATTTTAGGGAATGGAGGTGAAAGATTAATTCCAGTAGTTCTGTCGTAGATAGCATCTTGCTATAGTTCTATGTAATATCCTTTTCATATCTGAAATAAAATAAAGCATATCACTGCCCACAGATGGCATGTTAGCAGTGTGCTACATCTGAACAGATAATCACACCTTGGACTATCCCTTTATGGACAATGTCTGTGGCTCTTTATTTGGGCTACTCCTTAACTGTACGCCTTATAGAGTAGCATGTTTACAGATAGTCAATAGATGACAGAAAAATATGTTATGCACTTCAAGCAGATGTCATACACCTACCAAATGAGTGTGCTTTCACACTTTGACATGTCATGTTCTTGTGATAAACTGTGGCCTTTTCCTATCACAATGTATCAGTTTAGTGGTACATTTCTGTGCACAAGTGTCTTTGCATATTTTTGCTAAATATCCCCTCCAAGCATGTTGAGCGCTTTACGCATGTTGATGCTGCTGTTATTTAGTTGGTACAGTACAGTATTCGCTGTCAACATTTGAGCCTTCTTTTGAACATGTGTTATGCTTGCCTTGAGCCTCTTTCCTTTCATAATAAAAGTAATTATGATGCATTACCTTTTTAGTTTTTTGTTTTAAGAATTAAACATCAGACAAAAAGTTAAGGGGAAAAAACATAATTATTTTTTATTATGCCCTTTCCAAGATCATGATACGGGTAAAAACGTTAACACTTTCTCTTTAACACATTCTCAGCTTGTGGCAGGGGTGGCTCGCAGCCATCTGTATCATTTGTGTGAACCCAGGCACTTTGTCTGGCTCTCATCAGGCCAATAGACACACCTGCTATTGCTCCAGCCGCAGGCAAGGGCTGCTCTTTCGAGTGAGACGGATCCAATACCATGCAGAATAACAATTCACTGTGACACACAAATGGGGTGCCTTGATATATATAATTATCATATAGACAGACAGTGATGGGGAACCTATTTAATATTACATCTAAAAACATTTATGTACAATCATTTTGTGAAATATTAAAACGCTTGTGTGAAGCAATAAGCAATTGTTATTGTGCCATTTAGTACAATGCTGTTACATATCTTTCAAAAAAGCTGTAGAGGTCTTCAGTAATTCATATTATCTACCTTACATTTTTTCCAAAGATATTTTTGATATTGTCATCACTTCTCTTTGTCTGTTTTTTAAAGATACACATACACTCACATTGGAACACGGATACAAAGCCTTTGTGTGTCTTCCTGCTAGAAGCAGGCATTCCATTCCCATATCTACACACTCTACAACAGTAATTTGAAGTTCTCTGCTCATGGTAAGGACATAAACCTGTGGGGATCAATAACTATCAATTATCAATAACTGATAAATGCACCCATTAATTACATGAGCATTTTAAAGGCACAGTGCAGTCAAAAATGATTGACGCACTTGATAAAGATTAGCAAAAATTAGTGTATAAAATAAATAATTCAAATATTGAGTTATATTGTATGCTACATTTTTGGGGGGAATGATATTATGGATACTAATACAATTGCTCAGAGAAAATATTTTGTTTAACAAGTAGTGCTTAACTTGGGCAGGAGCTCACTGGAGTTGAGTACCGGCACCTCAAATGTTCTACTGCTTGCGCTCCTGTTCTTCTTATAGAATATTAGCTCAAAAGTATTGTGGCGCTCCTGCACCTAAATATAAACTGTACTGGCACCCAAAATGACTACCGGAACCAATTTCAGTCCAAGTCAAGCACTGTTAAGAAGTCATATATTTTCTTCTCAAAAAGGTAGGGGTCAAAATTATTCACACCCCTATTTTCAATACCTTTCGATACTTCACCATGCGAGGATAATGGCACTGAGCCTTTTTCTAAAATGTTTTATGAGTTGGAGAACACATTGGGAGGGATCTTAGACCATTCCTTCATACAGAATCCTTTGACGGGGCTGCAGTGGAGCAGGCCGAGAGCTTCAAGATCCTCTGTGTCCAAATCAGTAAAGACTTAAAATGGCCCAAACACAGTCATGTGATTTGAGGACATGGGCCCTCAAATCCTCCAAAAGTTCTACAGCTGTACCATTGAGAGCATTTTGACTGGCTGCTTCACAGCCTGGTATGGCAATAGCACCGCCCTCGATCGCATGGAGCTACAGAGGGTGGTGCGGACAGCCCTGTACATCACTGGGGCCAAGCTGCCTGCCATCCAGGACATCTATAGTATATCAGGCGGTATGTTAGGAAGGCCCGGAAAATTGTTAAAGACTCCAACCCAAGCTATAGACTATTCTCTCTGCTTCCACACTGCAAGCGGTACCGGTGCATCAAGTCTGGCACCAACAGGCTTGCTGGAAGATCAGGTTTTTGGTTAAAATGTCCTGGTACTGGGTAAAGATCATGATGGTGTTCACCTTAACAAGGGCCCCAGAACCAGCGGGAGCAAAATAGCCCCATAACATCAAAGATCCTCCACCATATTTTACAGTAGTATGGGGTTATTTTCTGCTCGTGCATTCTCATTTCAACACCAAACCCACCACTGGTGTGTGTGGCTAAATGTTGCAATGGCCATCTGTCTCTGGACTTGAAACCCATTGAAAACCTGTGGATTGAATTGAAGAGGGCAGTCCATAAGCGTAGACGAAGGATATCAATGATCTGGAAGGATTCTGTATGGAGGAATGGTCTAAGATCCCTCCCAATGTGTTCTCCAATTTCTTTTAAAGGCTCAGTGCCGTTATCCGCGCAAGGTGAGGTATTGAAAGGTATTGAAAACGGGTGTCAATAATTTTGACCCCTACCTTTTTGCGAAAAAAAAATATTACTTGTTAAACTAAAATCTCTTTCTGTGAGCAATTGTATTAGTATAAAATAATATAATTTCCCCCCCTTTTGTTTGCATTCAACATACCTCAGTATTTAAATTATTTATTTTATACTTTCATTATTGCTTATCTTTATCAAGGGATTCAATAATTTCAGACCCCACTGTATATTTACACACTATTTGATTGGAATAATATTATGAAATTGTGAAAATGATGTTATTAAGGGAACTGTCAGTGTAAGAGCTGTTTGAAAGATGCATGAAATGTCAGCCTGTCAGTGGGATGGAGTTTTGGCCTTCCATGGTGACATCACCATGCGGTAAATTAGTTAATAGATCAATAAGAAAGAGAGTTCCAAACCTCTCTGCCAATGACAACTAATTTTCAGTTTCCCCCTCCCCATACACAAATCGGTGTGTTCATTGGCTCTTTAAGGTGTACTACACACACTCAGACACCTTACATACAGTTGAAGTCGGAAGTTTACATACACTTAGGTTGGAGTCATTAAAACTCATTTTTCAACCACTCTACAAATTTCTTGTTAAACAAACTATAGTTTTGGCAAGTCGGTTAGGACATCTACTTTGTGCATGACACAAGTAGTTTTTCCAACAATTGTTTACAGACAGATTATTTCACTTATAATTCACTGTATCACAATTCCAGTGGGTCAGAAATTTACATACACTAAGTTGGCTGTGCTTTGAAACAGCTTGGAAAATTCCAGAAAATTATGTCATGGCTTTAGAAGCTTCTGATAGGCTAATTGGCATGATTTGAGTCAATTTGAGATGTACCTGTGAATGTATTTCAAGGCCTACCTTCAAACTCAGTGCCTCTTTGCTTGACATCATGGGAAAATCAAAAGAAATCAGCCAAGACCTCAGAAAGAAAATTGTAGACCTCCTCAAGTCTGGTTCATCCTTGGGAGCAATTTCCAAACACCTGAAGGTACCACGTTCATCTGTACAAACAATAGTACGCAAGTATAAACACCACGGGACCACGCAGCCGTCATACCGCTCAGGAAGGAGACGCGTTCTGTCTCCTAGAGATGAACGTACTTTGTTGCGAAAAGTGCAAATCAATCTCAGAACAACAGCAAAGGACCTTGTGAAGGTGCTGGAGGAAACAGGTACAAAAGTATCTATATCCACAGTAAAACGAGTCCTATATCGACATAACCTGAAAGGCCGCTCAGCAAGGAAGAAGCCACTGCTCCAAAACCCCCATAAAAAAGCCAGACTACGGTTTGCAACTGCACATGGGAACAAAGATCGTACTTTTTGGAGAAATGTCCTCTGGTCTGATGAAACAAAAATAGAACTGTTTGGCCATAATGACCATCGTTATGTTTGGAGGATAAAGGGGGAGGCTTGCAAGCCGAAGAACACCATCCCAAACGTGAAGCACGGGGGTGGCAGCATCATGTTGTGGGGGTGCTTTGCTGCAAGAGGGACTGGTGCACTTCACAAAATAGATGGCATCATGAGGGAAGAAAATTATGTGGATATTTTGAAGCAACATCTCAAGACATCAGTCAGGAAGTTAAAGCTTGGTCGCAAATGGGTCTTCCAAATGGACAATGACACCAAGCATACTTCCAAAGTTGTGGCAAAATCGCTTACAGACAACAAAGTCAAGGTATTGGAGTGGCAATCACAAAGCCCTGACCTCAATCCCATAGAGAATTTGTGGGCAGAACTGAAAAAGCGTGTGCGAGCAAGGAGGCCTACAAACCTGACTAAGTTACACCAGCTCTGTTAGGAGGAATGGGTCAAAATTCACCCAACTTATTGTGGGAAGCTTGTGGGCTACCACTAAACATTAGACCCAAGTTAAGCAATTTAAAGGCAAAGCTAGCAAATACTAATTGAGTGTATGTAAACTTCTGACCCACTGGGAATGTGATGAGAGAAATAAAAGCTGAAATAAATCATTCTCTCTACTATTATTCTGACATTTCACATTCTAAAAATAAAGTGGTGATCCTAACTGACCTAATACAGGGAATTTTTACTAGGATTAAATGTCAGGAATTGTGAAAAACTGAGTTTAAATGTATTTAGCTAAGGTGTATGTAAACTTCCCACTTCAACTGTATATGCACTGACTTCATTTCATTCCCAAAGGGGCTGTTTTAGTTTTTCTGCTGTAGTCTATTCAAGTTTATTTAATGGTCTGTAAACAGTTTTCTTGGGAATGTTCCCCTGTGAGTGGGAATGGCCATGAGTAGGACTTAAAGAGAATATTGGAATTGCACAATCGATTTTGCAGTGCAGGGGAATGATTCCTCTGTTGGGGTGCAACATTTATCATACCTCCATTTACTGACAATAGGAAGAAATGGGTGTGGAGAAAACTAGCTACAGGATATATGTCCAGTAGGTAAAAAGGGAAAATGAATCTAACCAATATCCTTTGAAGACTCCTGGGCCTTTAAGGTACATGCACTTTATATTACTTCTTTCTTCTAAGCTTCTTGGGTTGAAACATGGTGCACAGCTCTGCCATGACCACATAGAGACACCGATGTACTATGGTACATTGCTGAAACCATCACAGCTGTATAAAGAACAGAAGAGACACTGTACATGTACAGCTAAGCACTTAAAAAAAATTGCTTGTAATTTTCCTGATTGGTCACCAGGGACATCATTGTGAAATTAATGCTATAAATAGAAGTAAAGTTAGATGAACTTAATCAGCAGTCCTCAAGAGAAAATATGAAATTAAAAAAAACCTCTCAGGCTCAACGAGGCAAAAAAGAAATGCTCCATTGTAATAATTACTTACAGAAGCTATATGGTGAACCTTATACAACCAAAAAATTCATTAAAACTAGTCAGTCAGGGCTAATTCAAAACATAAGATTTGGATTGTTTTATATGCCTGCAGGTATACACGGAGTGTACAAAACATTAGGAACACCTTAATATTGCGTTGCAACCCCCTATTGGGGCATGGACTGTACAAGGTGTCAAAAGCGTTCCACAGGGATGCTGGCCCATGTTGACCACAATATTTCCTACATTTTTGTCAAGTTGGCTGGATGTCCTTTGGGTGGTGGGCCATTCTTGATACACATGGGAAACCTACTACCATGCCCCGTTCAAAGGCACTTAAATATTTTGTCTTGACCATTCACCCTCTGAATGGGACACATACACAATCCATGTCTCAAGGCATAAAAAACATTATTTAACCTGTTTCCTCCCGTTTATCTACACTGATTGAAGTGGATTTAAGAAGTGGCATCAATAAGGGATCATAGCTTTCACCTGGGTTCACCTGGTCAGTCTGTCATGGAAAGAGCAAGTGTTCCTAATGTTTTGTACACTCAGTGTATGTAGATGCATTGTTTGTCGATGAGCAATAGTCATATAATAAATAATCAAAAAGGACAAGTAACATGCATGGATAGAATAACAATAAGTGCTTATTTATTGAATTCTAAAAATAAATTTGTTAAGAAAAGGGGTATTCCACATAAAAAAACAATTCAACATTTTCCCATATTGACTCACTAACATTATTTTGTAGCAAAATGTTTTTTTTTATTTTTTTTTATCCTAACCAAATGGAAGATAACCACTAATAGTGTTTCTTTATGAACATTATAAAAACACATAGAAGGACATAGTGCAAAACTAACTAGCCATCAAAGAGAGCATATGTAAACAATATTTTTCTGAGAGTATTAGTTTAAACTGGACTGCGATGACAGATCAATGTCTATTGACAGACGCTGGTCTATACAGAGTGTAATGCTTTAAAATTACAAAAGGAACAAAAATAAGAGCTTAAGAATAACATTAACTTACACATTAACTCTAAAATCTAACATTACTTGGAACAAAAAATGAAAACCTACAGTAATTTTAGTGTCTGAGTGGTCTGCAACTAAAATAGTACTAGAAGAGGATATTTAAGACTGAGATTTAAGAAAGCTGGCCGACTAGCAAAGAAACACCGATATCCCACACCTCGACCTCACCCACGCATGCCCAAACACTCACACATTGAGGTACGCAAATAACTACAACTTAGCCAGCCTTGGACAACCTTTTCGGAAGAATCAGATACATTTGCTCAGTTAGTACTATACACTTGAGCTAACTTGATTCTACCATTTTAAACATGACGCTGATGACAGGAACCAGAAATGCTGTGGATTGAATATCCTATTTCGAATGTGTTGCAAACCTTATTCTTAGGAGAATTAATGCACAGTGCAATCAAACCCACATTGCAGTATTTACACTCCTATGCAAACATGCCTTTTCTTACTTTCTCTAAATTCACAGAATAGTTTGTACACTGTGGAGCCATCTGCATCCTTAACTCCTCCCACATATGGCTCAGCGTTAGCTTACAAGTGCTCGCCAATGGCTTCTTCATCAAAAGTATTGCAAGTAAATAAAATAATCTTAAAACCTAGTTACAAATACAAGTACAACGTTATTGTTCTCTAATAACAAACAAGTAATAACCGTTAATATTAATATAAAAGCATAAAACAAGACATATCATGAGAGAACACCAAGAGAACAGAGGGAGACTTGACTACCGCCTCCTTCCACGTCCTCGTCCCCTCCCTCTCCCCCGTTTGGGGGTTGTTGTGACCTTAGTTGAAGCCTTCTCCGTTTCCTCGGTCTCATCCACCGTTATCTGTTCACCCTCCCCTGAATCCAGCTCCTCCTCCACTTTAACCAGAATGGTGTCTTCCGGAAATGGGATGTCCTCCTCCCCTTCCACTTTGTCTTCCTCTACAACTCTCTCCTCTGTCTCACATTGTTTTTCTATTTGGACCACCTCCTCCTCTACCTCCTGGACACCTGTGCTGATAGAACCAGTAGCAATGCTGGTATTGTTGCTCTGTTGTTGCTCAATGGCCTCCTCTAGTCGGAGGCGGTACTGCTCAGCTTCCTGCTCCTTCTGTAGGAGCTGTGTGCGGTACTCCTGGGCCTTCCGGTTGGCCTCCTGCAACTGCTTCTGGAGCTGCTCCCGACTGCTGTCCCCTGACTTCGCTTTCTGAGAACATTGGGCACATACAGTAAGAAGAGAGAAACGATTTCAGAATATTATGCCAAGCAACAAACATGGGGACCATTGCTGACCTTTTCTTTGGGTCTGGTTAGGATGGCTGCAGGCTCTATTCTCCTCTTGCGTGCCGGAGAGGGATAAGGCTCCTGTTCCACCACCTCCTCTGTGATCTGACCAGCCGGGACAGCCACCACTACAGAAACAAAACACAAACTCATGAATGCATTCATTGTAATGTCTTGAAAAAGGCTGACATGAGCACAATGTAAACTAAAATATACACTCAGTGGCCAGTTTATTGGGTACACCCATCAAGTACCGGGTCGGACACCCCTTTGCATCCAGAACAGTCTGAATTATTCAGGGCACGGATTCTATAAGTTGTAGCATTCAAATGTTGCTCAATTGGTATCAAGGGACCTATCAAGAGGCCTTTTCTTGTTTTTATCTGATAGGAGTGGAACCTGGTGTGGTCGTCTGCTGCAATAGCCCATCCGTAACAAGGATCGACAATTTGTGCGTTCCGAGATGCCGTTCTGCACACCATTGTTGTACTGTGCCGTTATTTGCCTGTTTGAGGCCTGCCTGTTAGCTTGCATGATTCTTGCCATTCTCCTTCGACCTCTCTCATCAACAAGTTTTTTGCCCACAGGACTGCCACTGACTGGATGTTTTTTTGTTTGTCGCACTATTCTCTGTAAACCCTAGATACTGTCGTGCGTGAAAAGCCCAGGAAATGCCATTTCTGAAATACTGGAACCGGTGAGCCTGGCACCGACAATCATACCATGCTCAAAGTAGCATAGGTCACTCATTTTGCCCATTCTAACAGTCAATCATACAGTAACTGAATGCCCTGATGCCTGTCTATCTGCTTTTATAGCAAGCCACGGCCACGTGGCTCACTGTCTGTAGGAGCGAACCATTTGTGAATGGGTGGTGTGCCTAATAAACTGGCCACTGAGTGTATAAATGGCTATATATGGCTGTGGTTTCCTACTTACTTTGCTGCCCCTGCATAGTGACAAAGAACTGCTGTCCAAGTCCTGCTGGCTGCAGGTTGCCGTGTTGGTCCGTCACTATGGTGATGACCCTCTGACCTCCATCGCCCACTACATGCTGAATGGCCGAGTCCACAGAATCTGCAGCGATCGCATCCTCAGATTTGCCTGTGGGAAAGATAGTTACTTACCATTGCAGTCTAAGAAATATAATACAGATCGTGTTAGCCCTAACGCACAGAGAGTTATCATAATTTTATAGAATGATATAGATCGAAGTACTATTAATTGTAACATGAGCAGCTCAGAGTAATTTGTAGTGTTATCCTCATGGTTATGCATAGACATCACTTACCTGCATTGTTACCCATGGGACCGGAGGCTTCTGCCAGGGCTGCCAGTGTTGCCAGGACTGAGGTGGTAGAGACAGATTCTCCTGGAATAATAAGACAATGCAAAACCTCAATCAAGTCATCACATTTAGAAGTGTCTTGGGTGAGGTCAGGTGGTAACTAAGGTTCCCCATTTATATCAAATACACTGCTCAAAAAAATAAAGGGAACACTAAAATAACACATCCTAGATCTGAATGAATGAAATAATCTTATTAAATACTTTTTTCTTTACATAGTCGAATGTGCTGACAACAAAATCACACAAAAATAATCAATGGAAATCCAAATTTATCAACCCACGGAGGTCTGGATTTGGAGTCACACTCAAAGTTTAAGTGGAAAACCACACTACAGGCTGATCCAACTTTGATGTAATGTCCTTAAAACAAGTCAAAATGAGGCTCAGTAGTGTGTGTGGCCTCCACGTGCCTGTATGACCTCCCTACAACGCCTGGGCATGCTCCTGATGAGGTGGCGGATGGTCTCCTGAGGGATCTCCTCCCAGATCTGGACTAAAGCATTCGCCAACTCCTGGACAGTCTGTGGTGCAACGTGGCGTTGGAGCGAGACATGATGTTCCAGATGTGCTCAATTGGATTCAGGTCTGGGGAACGTGCGGGCCAGTCCATAGCATCAATGCCTTCCTCTTGCAGGAACTGCTGACACACTCCAGCCACATGAGGTCTAGCATTGTCTTGCATTAGGAGGAACCCAGGGCCAACCACACCAGCATATGGTCTCACAAAGGGGCTGAGGATCTCATCTCGGTACCTAATGGCAGTCAGGCTACCTCTGGCGAGCACATGGAGGGCTGTGCGGCCCTCCAAAGAAATGCCACCCCACACCATGACTGACCCACCGCCAAACCGGTCATGTTGGAGGATGTTGCAGGCAGCAGAATGTTCTCCACGGCGTCTCCAGACTCTGTCACGTCTGTCACGTGCTCAGTGTGAACCTGCTTTCATCTGTGAAGAGAACAGGGCGCCAGTGGCGAATTTGCCAATCTTGGTGTTCTCTGGTAAATGCCAAACGTCCTGCACGGTGTTGGGCTGTAAGCACAACCCCCACCTGTGGACGTCGGGCCCTCATGGAGTCTGTTTCTTGACCGTTTGAGCAGACACATGCACATTTGTGGCCTGCTGGAGGTCATTTTGCAGGGCTCTGGCAGTGCTCTTCCTGCTCCTCCTTGCACAAAGGCGGAGGTAGCGGTCCTGCTGCTGGGTTGTTGCCCTCCTACGGCCTCCTCCACGTCTCCTGATGTACTGGCCTGTCTCCTGGTAGCGCCTCCATGCTCTGGACACTACGCTGACAGACACAGCAAACCTTCTTGCCACAGCTCGCATTGATGTGCCATCCTGGATGAGCTGCACTACCTGAGCCACTTGTGTGGGTTGTAGACTCCGTCTCATGCTACCACTAGAGTGAAAGCACCGCCAGCATTCAAAAGTGACCAAAACATCAGCCAGGAAGCATAGGAACTGAGAAGTGGTCTGTGGTCACCACCTGCAGAACCACTCCTTTATTGGGGGTGTCTTGCTAATTGCCTATAATTTCCACCTGTTGTCTAATCCATTTGCACAACAGCATGTGAAATTTATTGTCAATCAGTGTTGCTTCCTAAGTGGACAGTTTGATTTCACAGAAGTGTGATTGACTTGGAGTTACATTGTGTTGTTTAAGTGTTCCCTTTATTTTTTTGAGCAGTGTATAAATGTCAGTGAGTTATATTTGCTATACCTCTACTTAAAGTTGTACCTAACTTACTGTAACCTGTGCTCCAGTTGCCCATACCTGACTTGGCGGTGGTGTTGACGAGGTCAGAGAGGTTCACGACCCCAGCAGAGGAGATGATGAACTGGGGCTCTGGGTTCATGTTCACTTGGTTTTGCATGCCATCCTGTGTACATACACAAAACACACCTTGAAGATGTTATCTAACAAGAACAGACACAGTTCCTCCCACATACTGGGAAACAGTTCAACCTTCAGGGTCTCAACACGTGTTACATAAACCAGCGATAAGAACACATACTTGCATGTGTTTAGATGATTTTCCCTCGTGTTCACCTCCCTTCTTATACAGACATAAGGGCATTTTCGTGAAAACAAATGAACATCAGAGCCATATAAATACAAAACACACACACACACACACACACACACAGTCCCTTCACCTGTAACAGTATCATGAGCTCAGTATTGCTGGTGTCCATGGCGATGTCAAAGGGCGTCTTGTCAAACTTGCTGAGGGAGTGGACGTCTGCTCCATATTTGAGCAGCAACTCTGCCACATCTCTGTGACCGTGCTGGGCCGCCCAGTGCAGGGCTGTCATCTTCAGCATGTCCTTAGCGTTGATGTCAGCTCCACTCTGCTAGGGAGTACAGCACGCCCCCCAGTGGTGGAAAATAGATAGGAAAGTGAGACGGGTAGCCTAGATTCCAAAATGAGGGTGTTGAACATTCAACATGAATAAAATAACATTTGTTTTTTAGTCACTTTATTAAAAATAGAACTGTTATGTTTTTCATATAAACAGCTGAATACGGTCAGCTTTACATTTGGTTGCCCTTACACTGACTAGCAGCTCCACTATATTGGAGTGGCCCTCCGTGGCCGCCATGTGGAGTGGGGTCCTGTCCACTTTGGTCCGGGCATCCCTGCTAACGCCTGCTCGAAGAAGCACCTCAGCAGTGGAGTGGTGTCCGTACTGAGCCGCTAGATGGAGCGGGGATGTCCCCAGCTAGAACACACAGTTTGGTTTATGAGGACCCAGTCCCTACAACACTGTGTCTGGATTGTGTGAAAGAAGCCAGCACGGCAACATAGGTAGATTTGTGATGTACCGCAAGAGATCTGAGGAACAATATCTCTGTGTTAGGCTACATGAGGTGAGTGGATGTGAGTATCCCTACAGTGAGAACCTTACCCAATCAGTGGTGAAGGGAGCTCCATTGACCATGAGGGTCCTGACATCATCATCCAGCCCTGCCCGCGCAGCCTCCAGCAGCCGCTTCCCCAGGTCAACCAGTGACATCTACTGGGAGACAGAAAGAGTGCTTTTGCGTAAGTGTCAAAGCAATAAGACAAACCTCTTGAGTGAATATAAGCCAGGCATTGCTAAAAAGTCTAGAGAATGTTTTTTTGCTGCCAAAATAGTATTGTTTATGCTCTGTGAAACATGTTGCATCAATATGTTTTATTGGTGTAATGTTGATGGTTGTATTGAAGGAAAAATTGCAGTACTAGGAAATATTCCGTTTTTGTAAATGTGAAGCAATCGTAGTCAGAACCCATGTGCAATTGTGGCAGCAATAAGAACCAACTTGGCAAAAGTGAAATTATTTATTTTACTAAAATACAGTGTCAAGTCACAGGCTAGCTGAAGAAACACTGACTGAATGATCGCACAGTTCATTTATCTGGGCTTGAACTTTTCTCGTTAGCTAGTAATACATCGAATAAAGTAATAATCAACACTACATGCTTTGATACTTGGTTGGTGTTATGTTCCGGTGGAAGTCGAATATGAAACTACGGATGTCAAAGAAGTGGACACCGAATCTGGCTACTTCCACATCCGCACTATTATTGCTAGCTAGCTAGTTACTAGCATTCAGAACTGAAGATGGCTTTGACTTTCACAAGACTTCAAAAGGAGCATATCCCCGACACATAATCAATAACATCTTAATAGTATTTCGCGTTGGCGTTTGGGGTATTTAGCTACATTGCAAGATAGCTAGCTAGATAGCTAACAATGTCAATCACTTAGTTTTACAAGTAGCTAGCTCGTTAGCTTAACGTTAGATAACTAGCTAAGTTGCAGAGCTTTTTTACACGGTTTGTTATTTAGCTACAGCTAACTATGGATTCGATTTTCAAGTGTTGCTTACCTTAGATAGTCGTTCGCTAAACGTGCAACTCTTCTAATTTCTGCCGCCGAATGTGTGTTTATTACACTTTCGTAACTTTGCTAGACAGCTAAACAAATATCATAATATTTATATTTTTTGCAGAATCAAATATGGCGGCCAGGCACACCGGAAGTGGTAATAGTATATAGTGTGCAGAAAAAATGTTCCACAAATGTTCCCACGCTCAAACATGATGATACAATACATTAGTATCACTTTACATAAGATATACTATTATGTCATGTAGTTATTGTCTAACTAAAGACACTGAATATAGCTAGATGTTTCAAATTCAAACCATCTAGTGAAACAACTAGTCTGATCTAATATAGTGAACTACATCTCCCATAAACATTTGCGCACTGGAATGTTCCTTCTGGCGTCACGTCCCTTAGTGTCCATCGTTTCCTGTTGAAGTGTAAATGGAGACATGACACAGTTGTTTTGGGATTATAAAAAACAATATATAGTTAGAAATCCACTGAATTAAAAACTGCTGAAGTGATATTTAAATTGAAGTCACTTGAACTCAGGCTCGGTGCAGTCGCTGGCCGCGATGGAGGCGGTCCCCCGTATGCCAATGATCTGGCTGGATTTGAAAGAGGCAGGGGAGTTCGAGTTCAGCCCGTCGGTGAGGCAGGTGAGATGGGTAGGGGAGTGGAGCAACAGGGCACTGCCGGGCGGTTGAGATTGGAAGTCAAGCAGACAAGGATTACGGAAGATAATCATAAGTATCGAGCACATCTAGACAGTTATTAGCCTGACGAATCAAGTAAAGGTAGTTAACTAGCTCGTATCTGGTTAGCTGTGTCAGCCATGACAATCGCCTTTGTTTACAGTTAGCTAGCTAAGTTGATAATTAGTTAGCAATTGATGTCAACATGTAGTTAATGTGTCAGATACCCCAGTCACCACAAATAAATAAGCTATAGTAGCTAACGAACTAGCTGTCTTGGTTTCTGTGCAGGCCTGAGTCTAGCTAGTTAGTCTATAAAATAATGATGTCATTGTCACATGCACCCTGGATTAGTTTGCTTTGATGTAGAAGTCTGACAGGTTGGAATCCTGTATGTTCACACCTCTGTCAGTGGTCATTAAGGGGGAAAAAACATGGTCAAAAATAGCCAAGACATTCAGAAATTAGTGCTGGAATGAGTTAAAATTAGAGAACAGCAGAGTAACGTTAGGTTAAGGGTCATAGTAGAGCCAGGATTTTTTTTCTGGTCATGTGATCCGGCCAGGGAAAACTCTGCCATAATCATCATAACATATGTCTGAGGAAATTCTCCCACACACCCACTACAATTACATCTTATGCCTTACTATCCAATCTCGTTTCTTCCTCCTCATGCTCCAGATATTACTAGAGGACCTTTGCCCTGTCTGGTTCTTCTTTTTTGCTGCCTTAGTCCCAGATCAATTTTCTAGCAACGTTTGTCAATGACATTCAATGAAGGTTACGATTTTTATTATAGCAGTGACAGATTGTTTATCTGGAAAGGAAATGAAGGCTAACAGTCCATGTAAAAGTAATGGAAAGGAGGAGAAAGAGAGCTGGGAGAGGAATGGAGAGAGAATAATAGAGTTTCTTTGTTTAGGCTAGCAGTGCAGCTGGAGTTTTGTAACAGGACAATCTCTGTCCTGTTGAAGCACAATACATATAGACAACCGTGTGATTTATTTGGCTACGGCTGACATAAATATATTTTGTTTAAGACGGATATTATGTTGGAGGTGTGTGTGGCTTGTAATAAGGACAAATAATGGTCTTGTTTACCTCCAGACTGTGGCTCCAGTGAGTCTGACTATAAGTAGCTGCTTATTAGAGAGGCTCATCACTGACCAGAGAATATTTACCACAGCAGGGCATGATGGGATTGCTCCAGAGCCATTTGGAGGCCAACTACTCCCAGTCCAGCCAAAAGGGTCATAGACAACCATGACAAGGGAATGTTGATAAGATTCGGGATTCAATGTTAAGACAGCTTGATCATGTATTTGTCATCCAGGTTCAAATTTAGCAGATTACATGTGATGCAGGTACACTGCATTCGGAACGTATTCAGACCCTTTGACTTTTTCCACATTTTGTTAAGTTACAGCCTTATTCTAAAATGGAGCAAATATTTTTTTTCACTCAATCTACACACAATACCCCAAAATTACAAAGCAAAAACAGGTTGACATTTTTGCAAATTTATGAAAAAACTGAAATATCACATTTACATAGGTATTCAGACCCTTTACTCAGTACTTTGTTGAAGAACCTTTGGCAGCGATTACAGCCTCGAGTCTTTTTGGGTATGACACTACAAGCTTGGCACACATGTATTTGGGGAGTTTCTCCCATTCTTCTCTGCAGATCCTCTCAAGCTCTGTCAGGTTGGATGGGGAGCATCCCTGCACAAGTATTTTCAGGTCTCTCCAGAGATGTTTGATCGGGTTCAAGTCCGGGTTCTGGCTGGGCCACTCAAGTACATTCAGAAACTTGTCTCAAAGCCACTCCTGCGTTGTCTTGGCTGTATGCTGGAGCAGGTTTTCATCAAGGATCTCTCTGTACTTTGCTCAGTTCATCTTTCCCTCGATCCTGACTAGTCTCCCAGTCCCTGCCACTGAAAAACATCCCCACAGCATGATTCTGCAACCACCATGCTAAACCGTAAGGACGGTGCCAGGTTTCCTCCAGACGTGACGCTTGGCATTCAGGGCAAAAAGTTCAGTCTAGGTTTCATCAAACTAGAGAACCTTGTTTCTCATGGTCTGAGAGTCCTTTAGATGCCTTTTGGCAAACTCCAAGTGGGCTGTCATGTGTCTTTTACTGAGGAGTGGCTTCTGTCTGGCCACTCTACCATAAAGGCCAGATTGTTGGAGTGCTGCAGAGATGGTTGTCCTTCTGGAAGGTTCTCCCATCTCCACAGAGGAACTCTAGAGCTCTGTCAGAGTGACCATCGGGTTCTTGGTCACCTCCCTGACCAAGGCCCTTCTCCCCTGATTTCTCAGTTTGGCCGGACGGACAGCATTAGGAAGAGTCTCGGTGGTTTCAAACTTCTTCCATTTAAGAATGAAGGAAACAACTGTGTTCTTGGGGACCTTCAAGGCTGCAGAAAGGTTTTGGTACCCTTCCCCAGATCTGTGCCTCGACACAATCTTGTCTCAGAGCTCTCCTTACCATTCCTTCGACCTCATGGCTTGGTTTTTGCTCTAAAGTGCACTGTCAACTGTGGGACCTTATATAGACAGGTGTGTGCCTTTCCAAATCATGTCCAATTAATTGAATTTACCACAGGTGGACTCCAATCAAGTTGTAGAAACATCTGAAGGATGATCAATGGAAACAGGATGCACCTGAGCTCAATTTCAAGTCTCATAGCAAAGGGTTTGAATACTTATTTACATAAGGTATCTGTTTTTATTTTATACATTTGCAAAAAATTCTAAAAACCTGTTTTCGCTTTGTCATTGTGGGGTATTGTGTGTAGATTGGTGAGGAAAGTGTGTTATTTTATTTTATTGTATTTTAGAATAAGGTTGTAATGTAATAAAATGTGGAAAAATTTAAGGGGTCTGACACTTTCCGAATGCACTGTATATATACAAAAGTATGTGGACACCCCTTCAAATTAGTGGATTTGACTATTTCAGACACAAACAGGTGTATAAAATCGTGCACACCACCATGCAATCTCCATAGACAAACATTGGCAATAGAATGGCTTTACTGAAGAGCTCAGTGACTTTCAACGTAGCACCGTCATAGGATGCCACCTTTCCAACAAGTCATTTTGTCAAATTTCTCCCCTGCTAGAGCTGCCCTGGTCAACTGTAATTGCTGTTATTGTGAAGGGAAAATGTCAAAGAGCAACAATGGCTCAGTTGCGAGGTGCTAGGCCACACAAGCTCACAGAACAGGACCGCTGAAGTGCGTAAAATCATCTGTCCTCAGTTGCATCACTCACTACCGAGTTCCAAACTGCCTCTGTAAGCAAAGTCAGCAAACTAATGCTCTTGTGGCTGAATGGAAGCAAGTCCCCGCAGCAATGTTCCAACATCTAGTGGAAAGCCTTCCCAGAAGAGTGGAGGCTGTTACAGCAGCAAAGGGGGGACCAACTCCATATTAATGCCCTTGATTTTGGAATGAGATGTTTGACGAGCAGATTTCCACGTACATTTGGTCATGTAGCGTACATAAGTCAATACTATTAATATTTTGTCCACCACAAACTAGATTTCAATAAGTGTTTAATAATCCGTCTGACAAAATCTCAAAATTGATGACATCCTTCCAAAACTACACATCATTGATTATTAAACATGTATTTTTTTCAAAAATATTTATCTACAGTACTGCTGTGTATGTATCATGGCGTTGGTCACCTTTGACCTCAATGCAAATAGAAACACAGTAGGGTAAATGCATTTTAAATTCAATCACTTTTTGACAGCATCCCTTTTGGTTTAAACCAAACTTTCCATACATGTTTGCCCATGCCCAGGTGGTCAGAAAGTTGTTGTTTTTTTACCCGAATGCCAAAACATAAAAGATAAAGATAAAACTGCTCAAAGTTTACCCATTGTCTTCATCACTGGAAAATATAAACTGTTGAGTTTGATATAATTTAAAAGCTTACAAACAGGGCTGTCAAATTATTTCATAATTTCTAGATATAAAAACAGATTTGAACCTTTAACGTCAATTATCTAAATGCTTAAACTCAGGTATTTTTTTCTTCATATTCACATATGTTGTAACTTAGACCCTACTTTACATCATCTGAGGTTTTTGTGTTGTGCCTGCCATCAGTTGACACAACATGCTCTTAAGTACAGGGTGAGTGTCATTTGAATCATAGAAATACAATTCATAGAATGGACCTATCCCTTCAGACCACTGCAATTTATCTGGAACAGTGGGTACACAATTGAAATGAATACAAATTTGAACTTCTAATTACTACCACAAAGATGGCCTCCGGTCCACCCACCATTGAATCTCAACTTAAATGGTCATGTTTATTCTATTATCTATACTTTCCTAAAACAGGAAGCACCAGTGACTCGGGCAATAAGAAAGTGGTCAGATGAAGCAGATGCTAAGTTACAGGACTGTTTTGCTAGCACAGACTGGAATATGTTCTGGGATTCTTCCAATGGCATTGAGGAGTACACCACATCAGTCACTGGCTTCATCAATAAGTGTGTTGATGACGTCGTCCCCACAGTGACCGCACTTACATGCCCCCAACCAGAAGCCATGGATTACAGGCAACATCCGCACTGAGTTAAAGGGTTGAGCTGCCGCTTTCAAGGAGCGGGACTCACACCCAGAAGGTTATAAGAAATCCCGCTATGCCCTCCGACGAACTAACAAAGAGGCAAAGAGTCAATACAGGACTAAGATTGAATCGTACTACACCGTCGGCTCCGACGCTCGTCGGATGTGGCAGGGCTTGCAAACTATTACAGACTACAAAGGGAAGCACAGCTATGAGCTGCCCAGTACACGAGCCTACCAGACAAGCTAAATTACTTCTATGCTCACTTCGAGGCAAGTAACACTGAAGCATGCATGAGAGCATCAGCTGTTCCGGACGACTGTGTGATCACGCTCTCCGCAGCCGGTGTGAATAAGACCTTTAAACAGGGACAAAGTGCCAGACGGATTACCAGGACATGCACTCGGAGCATGTGCTGACCAACTGGCAAGTGTCTTCACTGACATTTTCAACCTCTCCCTGCCTAAGTCTGTAATACACAGTGGCACAGTGAGGTAATACACAAGGCACAGTGATGCCGAAATGTTGGTAAATACCCATTACATTGCTGGGAGTTTATACATGGAGTGTGCAACTTTCTTTATTTTGATAATCTGTAATACCAACATGTTTCAAGCAGACCACCATAGTCCCTGTGCTCAAGAACACTAAGGTAACCTGCCTAAATGATTGCCAACCCGTAGCACTCACATCTGTAGCCATGAAGTGCTTTGAAAGGCCGGTCATGGCTCACATCAACACCATTCTCCCAGAAACCCTAGACCCACTCCAATTTGCATACCGCCCCAAATGATCCACAGATGATGCAATCTCTATTGCACTCCACACTGCCCTTTCACACCTGGACAAAAGGAACACCTATGTGAGAATGCTATTAATTGACTGCAGCTCAGCGTTCAACACCATAGTGCCCTCAAAGCTCATCACTAAGCTAAGGACCCTGGGACTAAACACCTCCCTCTGCAACTGGATCCTGGACTTCCTGATGGGCCGCCCCCAGGTGTTAAGGGTAGGTAACAACACATCCGCCACGCTGATCCTCAACACGGGGGGCCCCTCTGGGGTGCGTGCTCAGTCCCCTGCTGTACTCCCTGTTCACTCATGACTGCACGGCCAGGCACGACTCCAACACCATCATGAGGTTTGCCGATGACACAACAGTGGTAGGCCTGATCACCGACAACGATGAGACCGCCTATAGGGAGGAGGTCAGAGACCTGGCCGTGTGGTGCCAGGACAACAACCTCTTCCTCAACGTGATCAAGATAAAGGACATGATTGAGGACTACAGGAAGAGGAGGACCGAGCACACCCCCATTCTCATCGACGGGGCTGTAGTGGAGCAGGTTCAAATCAAATCAAATGTATTTGTCACATACACATAGTTAGCAGGTGTTAATGCAAGTGTAGCGAAATGCTTGTGCTTCTAGTTACATTTACATTTACATTTTAGTCATTTAGCAGACGCTCTTATCCAGAGCGACTTACAGTAGTGAATGCATACATTTCATAAAATTTTTTTTCTGTGCTGGCCCACCGTAGTTCCGACCATGTAGTAGTAATATCTAACAAGTAATCTACCAATTCCACAACAACTACCTTGTACACACAAGTGTAAAGGAATGAATACGAATATGTACGTAAAAATATATAAATGAGTGATGGCCGAACGGCATAGGCAAGATGTAATAGATGGTATGGAGTACAGTATATACATATGAAGCAGCATTGTTTAAGGTGGCTAGTGATATATTACATAAGGATGGCAAGATGCAGTAGATGGTATAGAGTACAGTATATTCATATGAGATGAGTAATGTAGGTTATGACAACATTATATAAAAAGTGGCATTGTTTAAAGTGGCTAGTGATACATCTAATTACATCAAGATGGCAAGATGCAGTAGATGGTATGGCGTATAGTAGATACATATGAGATGAATAATGTAGGTTATGTAAACATTATCTAATATAAATAATATAAAGTGGCAAGTGATAAATTGATTACATCAATTTTCCCATTATTAAAGTGGCTTGAGTTGAGTCAGTATGTTGGCAGCAGCCACTCAATGTTAGTGATGGCTGTTTAACAGTCTGATGGCCTTGAGATAGAAGCTGTTTTTCAGTCTCTCGGTTCCAGCTTTGATGCACCTGTACTGACCTCGCCTTCTGGATGTTAGCGGGGTGAACAGGCAGTGGCTCGGGTGGTTGTTGTCCTTGATGATCTTTTTGGCCTTCCTGTGACATCGGGTGGTGTAGGTGTCCTGGAGGGCAGGTAGTTTGCCCCCGGTGATGCGTTGTGCAGACCTCACTACCCTCTGGAGAGCCTTCCGGTTATGGGCGGAGCAGCTGCCGTACCAGGCGGTGATACAGCCCGACAGGATGCTCTCGATTGTGCATCTGTAAAAGTTAGTGAGTGTTTTTGGTGACAAGCCAAATTTCTTCAGCCTCCTGAGGTTGAAGAGGCGCTGCTGCGCCTTCTTCACCACGCTGTCTGTGTGGGTGGACCATTTCAGTTTGTCCATGATGTGTACGCCGAGGAACTTAACTCTCCACCCTCTCCACTACTGTCCCGTCAATGTAGATAGAGGGCTGCTCCCTCTGCTGTTTCCTTAAGTCCACGATCATCTCCTTTGTTTTGTTGACATTGAGTGCGAGGTTATTTTCCTGACACCACACTCCGAGGGCCCTCACTTCCTCCCTGTAGGCCGTCTCGTCGTTGTTGGTAATCAAGCCTACCACTGTAGTGTCGTCTGCAAACTTGATGATTGAGTTGGATGCGTGCATGGCCACGCAGTCGTGGGTGAACAGGGAGTACAGATGAGGGCTGAGAACGCACCCTTGTGGGGACCCAGTGTTGAGTATCAGCGGGGTGGAGATGTTGTTACCTACCCTCACCACCTGGGGGCGGCCCGTCAGGAAGTCTCGAGCTTAATGACGAGTTTGGAGGGTGCTATGGTGTTAAATGCTGAGCTGTAATCGATGAACAGCATCGAGCTTCAAGTTCCTTGGTGTCCACATCACCAACAAACTATCACGGTCCAAGCACACCAAGACAGTCGTGAAGAAGGCACGACAAAACCTATTCCCCCTCAGGAGACTTAAAAGATTTGGCATGGGTCCTCAGATCCTCAAAGTTCTACAGCTGCACCATCGAGAGCATCCTGACTGGTTGCATCACTGCCTGGTTATGGCAACTGCTCTGCATCAATTACTCCGCACATTGACTCTGTACCCGTACCCCCTGTATATAGCCTCGCTATTGTTATTTTACTGCTGCTCTTTAATTATTTGTAACTTTTATTTCTTATTTATTTATTGTGTTTTTTCTTAACTGCATTGTTGGTTAAGGGCTTGTAAGTAAGCATTTCACTGTAAGGTCTACTACACCTGTTGTATTTAGCGCATGTGACAAATAAAATTTGATTTCAATAGGTTTCCATTGGAGGATTGACAGTGTTATTTAAGACAATATCTCATATTTGAACCTCCAAACATCTTTGTGGTACCATTTGAAAGTAAAAATTTGATGAAAATGTTAGTACAATTATCAGCCAAACATGACACCCATCCTGTATTCAAGAGCATGTTGTGTCTCAACCGATGGTGGGCACAACACAAAAACCTCAGATCATGTAAAATAGGGTCTAAGTTAGAACAATTTAAGCGTTTTTAGATAATTGACATTCCTAAGTAGGACTGTGACTGTCTTGTAATTGTCCAGACCAATGTACACGGTCACCGACATAACTGTTCACAACTCTGTTTGCACACTTTTTAACATTGCTATGCTTTTTAATAAAACCATTTTGAAACAAGTAATTACACTTTGTTATTATCATGGCATTTCATTATTGTTATTCCGATTATTACTTATATTAATCAACAAATTAGGAAATGCCAGGTTGGCACAACATTAACAGAGATAGGCCAGAGGAGGATGGTGGGAGGAGCTATAGGAGGACGGGCTCATTCTAATAGCTGGAATTGAATTTTTGGAACAGAGTCAAATAAGGTTTCATATGTCAGACACTTCCATTCATACCATTCCAGACATTACAATGAGCCTGCCCTCCTATATCCTTCTCCCACCAGCCTCCACTGATATGCCTATTTTGTCCTTGTCTGTTGACTTTTCTGCATATAGCTACATTTTATTTCCTATTTCGACGCACAAAACCATTCAAACGAAGTATTCGCATAATGTCACATTCATTTGAATGGTTAAAAAAAATGAATTTGTTGACTTACTGTGTGAGGTGAAGAAAATATTACTGAGAAGCCCAGCTGGGCACTCTCCTACATTTGACATTAGCGAGAAGCAGGCCAGGTACTTCTATCGTAGGGATTCCATCACTTCCAAATTCGCCAGGCGAAGTCCCGCCCCATTCATTTTCAATGGGAACACGCAGAGAAATGCGCAGGGGATTGTGGGAAGGTGAGCGGCGCGAACTCTGCTAGCGGAGCGATATAAAAAGTTCAGCTCTGCTCTACTTTATGCAAATTGCACGCGGCCATCGCTGCCGCTAACCAATCAAGTGACGAGCAGATATTTGATAATCTTTCATTCGTGGCACGTAGTTCAGCCTGTCATTAGTTCCGAGCAAGCGCAACCAAAAAAAGACGGAGGAAAGCCAATCATCGCTGCGTCTGGTTTTCCAATTCTATATGATTTTGCTATGCTAGAATACAGAGACAAAATCATAAGGTACATGGCATGGAGGAGGATTGCAGAGATTGTTGATGGTGGGTGAAGAGAGATTTACACAACAATGTGCGTGTGCTCCTAAACCTCGAAACTGATCAAAGCCACCATTCGTGAATGTGTTGAGTAAATTCAATTGTGAAATGTGCCCACCAAAGGATAGAAAAAGCCAGTTTGTAGCCTACATTGTGTGTAAGTTTTAAATGTATTGTTGTATACAACATTCGCTAACATACCGTGCATTTGGAAAGTATTCAGACCCCTTGACCTTTTCCACATTTTGTTAAGTTACAACCTTATTTCAAAATGGATTCAATTAAAAAATGTCCTCAATCTACACACAATAGCCCATAACGACAAAGTGAAAACAGGTTTTTAGACAATTTAGCAAAATACAGAAATACCTTATTTACATAAGTATTCAGACCCTTTGCTATGAGACTTGAAATTGAGCTCAGGTGCATCCTGTTTCCATTGATCATCCTTGAGATGTTTCTACAACTTGATTGGAGTGCACCTGTGGTAAATTCAATTGATTGGACATGATTTGGAAAGGCGCACATCTGTCTATATAAGGTCCCACAGTTGACAGTGCATGTCAGAGCAAAAACCAAGCCATGAGGTCGAAGGAATTCTCCGTAGAGCTCCGAGACAGGATTGTGTTGAGGCACAGATCTGGGGAAGGGTACCAAAACCTTTCTGCAACATTGAAGGTCCCCAAGAACACAGTGGCCTCCATCATTCTTAAATTGAAGAAGTTTGGAACCACCAAGACTCTTCCTAGAGCTGGCCACCCTGCCAACTGAGCAATCGGGGGAGAAAGGCCTTGGTCAGGGAGGTGACCAAGAACCCAATGGTCACTCTGACAGAGCTCCAGAGTTCTTCTGTGGAGTTGGGAGAACCTTCCAGAAGACAACCATCTCTGCAGCACCCAACCAATCAGGCCTTTATGGTAGAGTGGCCAGACGGAAGCCACTCCTCAGTAAAAGACACATGACAGCCCAACAAGGTTCTCTGGTCTGATGAAACCAAGATGGAACACTTTGGCCTGAATGCCAAGTGTCACGTCTGGAGGAAACCTGTCACCATCCCTACGGTGAAACATGGTGGTAGCAGCATCATGCTGTGGGGATGTTTTTCAGCGGCAGGGACTGGGAGACTAGTCAGAATCGAGGAAAAGATGAACGGGGCAAAGTACAGAGTACCTTGATGAAAACCTGCTCCAGAGCGCTCAGGACTTCAGGCTAGGGCGAAGGTTCACCTTCCAACAGGACAACAACCCTAAGCATACAGCCAAGACAACACAGGAGTGGCTTTGAGACACGTTTCTGAATGTCCTTGAGTGGCCCAGCCAGAGCCTGGACTTGAACCCGATCAAACATCTCTGGAGAGACCTGAAAATAGCTGTGCAGGGACGCTCCCCATCCAACCTGACAGAGCTTGAGAGGCTCTGCAGAGAAGAATGGGAGCAACTCCCCAAATACAGGTGTGCCAAGATTGTAGCGTCATACCCGAGGCTGTAATCACTGCCAAAAGTGCTTCAACAAAGTACTGAGTAAAGGGTCTGAATACATATGTAAACATGATATTTCAGATTTTGCTACAATTTCTAAAAATCCTTTTTTGCTTTGTCATAGTGCTGTGTTGTGTGTAGATTGATGATAAACTTTTTTTAAAATATATATTCCATTTTAGAATAAGGCCGTAACGTCACAAAATGTGGAAAAGTGAAGGGGTCTGAGTACTTTCCTAATGCATTGTATGTTTGGAAGGTTTCAAATCAAAAGGGGTGCTGTCAAATAGTATTCAAATGGATTTACCCTGTAGTCCCAGAAATCTTGCATTTTGATTCTCAATATCCAACTTTTAACTGAGTAAATGCTCCCAAGGAGTTTTATGTATTCCTAATTTCTGTCAAATTTAATCAATAATGGACATGAGATAATCTCAGAATTCCCAGAGACCTCTATTGAGGACCAGCTGCTCGTTGGACCAGCTCCCTTTCTGAGCTTCTTTCACTTGCATGATCTTACACACATCGGACAGAACCCTAACAGTGTCAACATAGCTCTGTGTCACCTCAAACATGTCTGTCTGCAGCACCAGCCAGGGGTTGACCACCATCTTGTAGGAGTGGATGGCGTCCTCCTGAACAGGTTCTCTGTAGACATAGTCGAGGAGATCCACCTCCGGCGCCCTCCTCCGTGTGGAATGGTCTGGAGTAGTGGTACCAGCCGTGACAGGGAAGTGGTGTGTCTCCATCAGGAACACTGCTGCGTCTGGTGGCTGCCCCTGTAGGTCCTCCATGTTGGGTCGCAGAGAGATGTTTGAGGCCGGGACCAGGAGCTGATCAACGTCAGCCAGCAGCACGAACCGCGACCTGTACATATTCCTGTAGATGCACTCGTTCATGGTGGTCAGCTGGCCATTGAGGTGGATGTCCCCTTCCAGCTCCTGGGCCTCCTACCCAGTAGGAGGAAGTGGTTGATGGGCCAGTCGATCACCTCCAGAGTGCCCTCTTCTGCGTAGTACTGATGGACCTTGTCCAGGTCAGGCCCACAGCTGGTGAGGTGGAAGAACACCTTCTGTACCCCCAGGAGCTTGTAAAACTCCATGGTCTGGACAAACTGCTTGACGTTGTTGTAGTCTCCAAACATGGACATGCACACGGTGAGGTAAAAGGGGAAGTCCTCCCATCTCTCCCTGTTCTGGATAGTCAGAAATGTCTGGTTGAGTGCATCCTGGCTCTCGAGGTGTGTGGTGAGAGTGACATGTGGCGTTGCATCCTGGTCCTTCAAGGCCGGGCATGTCTTCGGCCGCATACAGGTATCCATAGTGGACGCTGTGCATTACGACATCGGCTGGAGCGACCTGGGGGGCCTATCCAGAGCAGCAGAACACAGTACAGAGGCGTGGGTCGACCATGGCGATGATTCGCATGGCTCCCCTTCCCCTGTGGTCCTTGTATGCAGACACCATTAGATGCGTTGAAACATTGACTGGTGTTATAGTGTATTTGGCAGTGTGAACAGGGCAGCTAGAGTGGAAAGGGGGAGGAATGGAGCAAGCTTGAGTCGAGTTGGTCCTGAAAGTCACCAATGGCCCTAGTGTGACACTCAGACACAGGATGATCAAACAGACTTTCCCTAACTGACTCCTGGTTTGGTGCAGGTCAGCCACCTGATCTGTAGGATGATAACACAACATTGATAACAACAACAACCATCATCATGATTGTTACAAAGATCCTCATCATCCCTGTCATAATCAAAACATTGACAGGAATTTTATCAGTGATGCAATGAACAATCAGGCAGGGAAAATCAAGCCATATGGGCTTTCCAATCGTCTTAATCCATTTGGTCCACCGACCCCAAACAACCATCTCCAGATATCTCCATGATTGTGGGAACCTCCACATCCTGGTCAGTTTGTGGGGTTGAATGGGAGTCTCTCATCTCTCCGCTGTCAGAATATTCATGCTCGGATCCAGACGGCACTGCTGCTCTTCTTCTCAACATCTACAGGAGAATAAAGTGGGGTCTCTTGACGAGACGGGAAGCTGACGATGCGGCTTTTAAAGGCATTTTCCCAGACGATCTCATTCACTGTAAAAGCTGTGCATGTTGGCTCAATCGGGAATAACCTTTTGTATGTCATTGTTATGGGAATTTTCGAATCCCAATGCTAATAATTACCAATCAATAAGCCTTGACTAATCCCCAAGGTTTGTTAGACACTGGGTTAATAATAATTAGGCAAGGACTCAGCTTTCTGCAAAAGGTCTGTACAGTTTATTCAGAGAACGTTCTGCAGTTCATACACAAAACATCTATTATATACCAGGCTCCTCATTTACGCACACACATTACACACTAACACTAAGGATTAATTGTCCTCTTCCCCAGAACTCTGAAAACCGTAAATTCTGATCCTGCCGACATTTTAGTACTCTGATATTAGGGAAACCTGGAGGGTTCAAGCTAGGTCAGGTCAACCACAGTTTAACAGTTCTTGATGTTTACTTAAACACACAGACCTCCATTCCTTTCATGAGACTTCTGCTCAACCCAATCTCATGAGACTTCTGCTCAACGCTTTAGTTACTTATGCTACAGGCTATATAGACCCTATCCCTAAATTCAGGGTAGAATTATTTAATCATTTACACTCAAGCAGGAATTCCTTTAACAGTCATCCGCGCTATAACCAGAGGAGGCTGGTGGGAGGAGCTATATTAGGCCAGGCTCATTGTAATGTCTGTAATGGATTAAATGGAACGGTATCAAACACATAAAATATATGGAAACCACATATTAGACTCCGTTCCACTATTCCATTTCAGCCATTTACAATGAGCCCATCCTCCTATATCTCCTCCCACCAGCCTTCTGTGGCTATAACGTAGATCTAACATGGACCTAACATGGATTGGAATGAATCCCAGCTTTAGGCTAACAAAGACCAAACATTTTTATAAAACACTGTCTGGGAGATTGATTAATTTCCTTTGTCCACACAATAGGTGCAGATCTAGTCATTTTTTATTACATGGATTAATTGGATTGGATTATGGATTAATTATGAATGTCAGTACTAAATTTATGCTGGATCCTGCTGGAACAATGAGATGGTGGGGATGCAGGGCAGCATATTGAACTTACTTAGGATGGCGTATAGCTCCAGAATGCTGTGGTAGCCATGCTGGTTAATGGTGCCTTGAATTCTAAATAAATCACAGACCGTGTCACCAGCAAAGCACCCCCACACCATAACACCACTTTCTCCATGCTTCAC
The DNA here is from genome assembly GCF_965601325.2 of Salmo salar. Classification (NCBI taxonomy): domain Eukaryota; kingdom Metazoa; phylum Chordata; class Actinopteri; order Salmoniformes; family Salmonidae; genus Salmo; species Salmo salar. The sequence goes on from NC_138295.1 coordinate 61,077,907, forward strand.
GGTGGGAGCCACAAATGCGGAGATCATCCGTTCACCTACTCTGCGTCTCACAAAGACACAGCGGTTGGAACCAAAAATGTCACATTTGGACTCATCAGACCAGAGGACAGATCCACCGGTCTAATAGGGCTATCTTCTGTAAACCACCCCTACCCTGTCACAACAAAACTGATTGGCTCAGACGTATTAAGAAGGAAAGAAATTCCACAAATGAACTTTTAACAAGGCACACCTGTTAATTGAAATGCATTCCAGGTGACTACCTCATGAAGCTGGTTGAGAGAAGTCCAAGCATGTGCAAAGCTGTCATCAAGGCAAAGGGGGGCTACTTTGAAGAATTTCAAATATAAAATATATTTTGATTTGTTAAACACTTTTTTGGTTACTACATGATTCCATATGTGTTATTTCATAGTGTTGATGTCTTCACTATTATTCTACAATGTAGAAAGTAGTAAAAATAAAGAAAAACCCTTGAATGAGTAGTTGTGTCCAAACTTTGGACTGATACTGTAAATCTATTTCTGATTGAATGAATAGACCTTATTGGTTAAATAAAGGTTATTTGCTGAGTTCCCAATGGCCCCTCTTATCTGCTTTCCCTCTGTCCTTTCAGTTCATCCTGAAGAACTATGGGGAGAATCCAGACAGCTATAATGAACAGCTGAAGAAGCTGGAGACACTGAGACAGGTATGAACTGGGACTGAGCGACTTGTGCTATGCAAATGTCATACGTTGTGATTTATTTGTTATGTAGGTCATATACTGTATTGTCTTTCTATCATATAATAAGTAAGTGTTTGTGGCAGGGTGCGGTGAATGTGACGCGGGACTTTGAGGGCTGCAGCATTTTGAGGAAGTACTTTGGGCAGCTGCACTACCTTCAGAGCCGTGTGCCTCTGGGGCCTGGGCAGGAAGCAGCAGTACCCATCTCATGGTATGAGGCAATGAAGTACACATAGGAGCCCTATATTTACACACTTATCCATGAGATCCATATCACACACACACACTTGCTTTCATAAACTCTACCACAGACCGCTACGGAAAGACCGGAAGAACACAAGGTAACACTTTATTTGGATATTCCATCTGTAGATGCTCGACAGACTATCAGTAACATTTCAACTATCTACTAACCCTCATCTTAACCCAAGCCCCAACCTTAACTCTTACCCTAACCCTTATTCTAAACCCTCCCTAACTGGAACCTTAGCACGCCGTTGCTTATCAACAGATATCTCTACAGATGGACAATCTGAACTATCCAAATAAAGTGTGAGCGAACACACACACACACTTTCATAAGCTCTCCCTACCATACGCGTAGACACAGACCACATCCTCAGGTATGCAATACAGTGTGTCGCCAATTTCATTCTCTCTTACCAGGACAGAAATATTTTCTGGAAAAACAGTTACTATGAAACAAAGATGAATGATCGTAAAAAGGTTTGGATCACCTTAAATAGAATTTTGGGCAAACTCGGTTCCATCATTCATTGAATCAGATGGCTCATTCATCATAAAACCCAGTCATATTGCCAACTACTTTAATCATTTTTTCATTGGCAAGATTAGCAAACTTTGGCATGATATGCCAACAACAAATTCTGAACCTACACAGCCATGCATAACTGACCAAATTATGAACGACAAGCATTGTAATTCTGTAAAGTGAGTGTGGAAGCGGTGAAACAAATATTGTTGTCTATCAACAATGACAAACCACCTGGTTCTGACAACTTGGATGGAAAATTACTGAGGATGATAGTGGATGATATTGCCACTCCTGTTTACCATTTTTTCAATCTATGCCTACAGGAAACTGTGTGTGCCCTCAGGCCTGGAGGGAAGCAAAAGTCATTCTGCTCCCCAAGAATAGCAAAGCACCCTTTACTGGCTCAAACAGCCGACCAATCAGCCTGTTATCAACCCTTAGCAAACGTTTGGAAAAAATTGTGTTTGACCAGATACAATGCTATTTCACGGTAAACAAATGAACAGCAGATTTTCAAAATGCTTATAGGGATGGGCATTCAACATGTACACCACTTACACAAATAACAGATGATTGGCAAACAAAATAATAATGAATAAATAAAAAGATTGTGGGACCTGTTTTGTTGGTCTTCAGTGCAACTTTTGACATTATCTATAATAATCTGCTGCTGGAAAGTCGTATGTGTAATGTTCCCTCTATTGAGCACTGAGCAAATTTCAGGTCTGCTTAATTAACGTAACATTGTGAAAATTCTGTGCAACTTCCAGCGCGTGTTTACTGTGAACCCGGAGGCTGTACCCGCTTTAAGTTACAGTTTTAGAGGTGGCCATGTAGGCTACTGTGGCTATTTGATCATAACGTAGGCCTACCAGAGTGGCCTAACATCAAAACAATTGAGAAAATGCATCCCATAACATTTTAACGTGGAAACGGCTGTTCTATCATTCAGCCTAATGTAGCAGCCAATGTGTGGTGTTCAATGTAGGCCTACATTCCATGAGACTTTTGAAAAAGTGTAGGGCTTGACATTAACCTGTTTATCCACTTGTCCTTCAGACAAGGAGGTGACTGAAAATGTGATGTTTGATGCAAGAAACCACTTTACTAAATAAAATGCATTATTATTTCCATACCATTATTACAGAGAGTCAGACAAATTATTCTACCCTCTGCCTATTGGCTACTTAGCTTATTCAAGCCTGTCTCAAAATACAACACTGCCCCTTTAAGACATAAAAAAAGCTCTTTACCTGACTCGCTTTTCAAAGACGTCTAGAGATGTATATGTTTTGTGCTCTTGTAGGAAGCAATCACTCCGCTATTGCTGACTACAAATGATCTATAACTGGGCTAATAACTCACTAACTAGCAAAGGAAATGAACAAAATGTGCACACGTGGCTGCAGCAGCTCTTACTTTGACTTCAAATTAAGCGCCTCTACTCACGACCGCTCATGCTGCAAACACAGTCCAGGTCAAAGTAAATGGCACATATCCATATATGGCAATGAGCTATTTGCATATAGGCCTACTGCAGCTCTGATTGTTTAAACCGCACCGGGCTGAGTAGTGCATGTCAATGCAATAGAATCCTACTCTGATGCGTTCTGCCTACAACAAAATCTCTTGCATAGTTAGTTTTGTTTCGGTAATATTGCATTGATTCGATCACAATTGCCACGGTAAATGGAAACGTTGATAGTGTTAACAGGGAAAACTCTAGAACAGTGGTCACCAACCTTTTCTGAGTCAAGATCACTGAGTCAAAATGCAAGCCGAGATCTACCGCTCCAAGCCTACGCAACAATCAAATAAAAATAGTACTGTAGCAGTGAGGTTTGTGCAGTAAGTTATAGGTCCAATACATTATCACTGCATATTGGCTTTGCATTAATTGCCCTGCCAATGCATTGTTGTTCTGGCATTTTTAAAAATGTTATTACATTTTAACATTTGAGGTAGGCTAAATGATCACGCCGGTAATAGATCGGTTGTTGTATTACTTGTGAAGCACAGCTGAATGACCATACATTTAAATAATTTCCTTTTTGGGGGGGGGGGGGGGGGGCGCGATGGTGCGTGCATCTGATGGTCCGTCTCAGCGGCGGGAGAGAGCAGCAGACTGAGGATCTGCCTCTCAACATCCCTCCGCTCTCCCTTTCCTCCACTAACACTGACCAAAAAGGGACACCATCTCCCAGCTGGTGAAACTCGACACGCACCACATTATTTCTGCCTCATGCACAAAGTCATGTTGAACAGAGAAAGTGAAATATTCCTCGATGTTAAAAAAGACCCAAGCCACTAACAACAACGCAAGCCTATAGAGACACTTTCCTACTCATTCATTACTGCTGCAGTGCTTGTTGTAGCGCTGAGAGGATATAGGAACAACGCGCATTTTATGGCTTATAAAAGTGTTGAATACAAAGTGTTGACAGTGCTGAGTAAGAATTTAAACATAAACCTGGTCATATTAACAGCATCTCTTTGCTGTATTCGTTGACAGTCTCTCTAGTCATGGTTTTAAACGTTTAGAAATCTCACAGTATCAACTTTCTGCAGCTTTCTTTTATGCCACACTACATTACTGCAGACACAGTCATCTGAGCCATCTGATTGGCCAGTGGTAGACCTATAGTGCACTTAATTTGCTCTCTGGGCCCGCAGGGAAGGCAGAGTTTGTACCTTGAGACACATTGACTATCCTACCAATCCTTGATTTCGGCGATTGTCATTTACAAAATAGCCTCCAACACTCTATTCAGCAAATTGGATGTAGTCTATCACAGTGCCATCCGTTTCGTCACCAAAGCCCCATATACTACCCACCACTGCGACCTGTATGCTCTCGTTGGCTGGCCCTCGCTTCATATTCGTTGCCAAACCCACTGGCTCCAGGTCATCTATAAGTCCTTGCTAGGTAAAGCCCCGCCTTATCTCAGCTCACTGGTCACCATAGCAGCACCCACCCGTAGCACGCGCTCCAGCAGATATATTTCACTTGTCACCCCCAAAGCCAATTCTTAATTTGGCCGCCTTTCCTTCCGGTTCTCTGCTGCCAATGTCTGGAACGAATTGCAAAAATCACTGAAGCTGGTGACTCATATCTCTCTCACTAACTTTAAGCATCAGCTATCAGAGCAGCTTACAGATCATTGCACCTGTACATAGTCCATCTGTAAATAGCCCATCCAACTACCTCATCCCCATATTGTTATTTATTTTATTTCTATATATAATTTTTTTTTCTTTCTCCTTTGCACCCAAGTATCTCTACTTGCACATTCATCTTCTGCACATCTATCACTCCAGTGTTTATTTGCGAAATTGTAATTATTTCGCCACTACGGCCTATTTATTGCCTTAACTTCCTAATCTTACTTCATTTGCACACACTGAATATACACTTTTCTATTGTGTTATTGACTGTACGTTTGTTTATTCCATGTGTAACTCTGTGTTGTTGTTTGTGTCGCACTGCTTTGCTTTATCTTGGCCAGGTCACAGTTGTAAATGAGAACTTGTTCTCAACTGGCCTACCTGGTTAAATAAAGGTGAAATAAAAATGGTTCAAAATGGCAACAGCTCGCCTACCCCGGCGCGCAGGGCAGCTGAATTGGGTGCACCTACCGCCAACAGCTCAAGACTAATACAAAAAATAGGCTTTATCGTTGGGTTTTTTACAGAATTATTTGGCAATCGACTAGGAATGTCTTGGAGATCGACCGGTTGGTGATCGCTGCTCTAGAAAGTTGAGTGGTTCAATCTCGTGCTTCTCTCTGTTGGCTGATATTTCAGCGTGGCAGTCCCGGGGCTACGTGCGCAGCATAGAGGGAGCATTGGTGTTATGGCTTTACATCCCCTGCTATATTGTGGTTTGAGAGTTACCTGTATAACAGAACACAGGCCCCTTACTATTCAATCTTTACTAATGACCTGCCTCTGAGTTAAGCCTGTTTGTCTATGTATGCTGATGACTCAACACTATACACGTCAGCAATGACAGCAAGTGAAATCACTGCAGCGCTTTACACAGAGCTGCAGTCAGTTTCAGAATGGGTGGCAAGAAGGCAGTTGGTCCTAAATATTTCAATAACTAAAAGCATTGTATTCGGGACAAATCATTCACTAATCCCTAAACCTCAACTAATGAAACATTTGGAAATTGAGAAAGTTGAGGAGACTAAACTGCTTGGTGTAACCCTGGATTGTAAACTGTCATGGTCAAAACATATTGACCCAACAGCAACTAAGATGGGGAGAAGTCTGTCCATAATAAAGCGCTGCTCAGCCTTCTTAACAATGCAATCATCAAGGCAGGTCCTACAGGCCCTAGACTACAGTCCAGTCGTGTGGTTAGGTGCCACAAAGAGGGACCTAGGAAAATTACAATTGGCCCAGAACAGGGCAGCACGGCTGGCTCTTAAATGTACACAGAGAGTTAACATTGTCAGTCTCACCTGGCTCAAAGTAGAGGTCAGATTGACTTCATCACAACTTGTATTTGCGAGAAGCATTGACATGTTGAATGCACCAAGCTGTCTGTTTAAACTATTAGCACACAGCTCAGACACCCATGCATACCTCACAAGACATGCCACCAGAGGTCTCTTCACAGTCCCCAAGTCCAGAACAGACTATGGGAGGCACACAGTACTACATAGAGCCATGGCTACATTGAACTCTATTCCACATCAAGTAACTCATGCAAGCATTAAAATCTGATTTTAAAAAAACTGATAAAAATACACCTTATGGAACAGCCGGGAATGTGAAGAGACACACACACAGGCACAGACAGACACACATACACATGTATTTTGTGTTGTAGATATGTGATTGTAGAGTAGTGGCCTGAGGGAACACACTTAATGTGTCGTAAAAATCTGTTGTGAAATGTATTGTAATGTTTTTAAAATTGTATATAATTGCCTTAATTTTAGCTGGACCCCAGGAAGAGAAGCTGCTGCCTTGGCAGGAACTAATGGGGATCCATAATACATACAAATACAGACAGGCCCAAACATGTAGACACAGACCACACCCTCATGTATGCAAAACAGTGTGTCAACAATTTCATTCTCTCTTATCAGGACAGAAATATTTTCTGGAAAAACAGTCACTCATGATGACATCAGCTATGAGCAAGCCTGCATCCTCTACAACCTGGGTGAGTTGAACCATTGAGTGGTGAAGTGTAAAACTGACCTTAGATCAGCACTGAGGGCCCAACCAGCCGTCAAACAGCTATGTCCTGATTGCCATGATGTTGTCTTCTCTGTAGGTGCTCTCCACTCCATGTTGGGAGCCATGGATAACAGGGTGTCTGAAGAGGTGAGCAGAAGCAACACGTTAACCTCTCTCGCTCTCTCCATGACATCTCACACTGACATCCATTGTGTTGCCCTCCTCTTTCTATCGCTTCCATCCTCACTCCCTTCTGTCTCCCTCCCCTCTCTCTCTCCCTCTAGGGGATGAAGGTGTCATGTACACACTTCCAGTGCTCCGCGGGGGCCTTCTCCTACCTGAGGGACCACTTCAGCCACAACTTCAGCGTGGACATGAGTCACCAGATCCTTAACCTCAACATCAACCTCATGCTGGTAACTATCGCGCGCACACGCACACACACACACACACACACACACACACACACACACACACACACACACACACACACACACACACACACACACACACGGCGCACATGCATGTGTTCTCACAAGCATGAACACACACACACACACACACACACACACACACACACACACACACACACACACTTCATGGTTATTTGTCTCCATTCAGGGTCAGGCTCAGGAGTGTCTTCTGGAGAAGTCCATGCTGGACAACAGGAAGAGTTTCCTTGTAGCCCGCATCAGTGCTCAGGTAAATCTCTCTCCTCTCAACAACACAAGACGTAGCAGCAGGGCACGATAACACCCTCTAGACCTCAGTTGCCGTAGAGCAGTGTCGTTCTCATTAGGCATCAAACTGGGAGGGACTAACTGAACTTATCCAATAAGAAAATGATAATTATTTTCTGTTGCAAAAACATTTCGCTACGGTGTGCCCTAATGAGTACGACCCAGGTGTGCGACTGTTCTGTTGTTGGCCTGGTGCAGGTGGTGGACTACTATAAGGAGGCGTGCAGGGCTCTGGAGAACTCTGACACAGCCTCCATGCTGGGTAAGATCCAGAAGGACTGGAAGAAACTGGTGCAAATGAAGATCTACTACTTTGCTTCCATCGCCCATGTGAGTTTGAGACAGGACAGTGTGTTGTGAGGGAGTGTGTTGCGAATGTGTTCTCGATTTGGTTTACGGATGCTCTTTTATTGAATAACATTATATTTCTTTTCAGCTGCATATGGGGAAGCAGGCAGAGGAGCAACAGAAATATGGAGAGCGGGTATGTCACCTTCTTGACTATCCCTACTCCCCCCGTGTATCTTCCTCTGCATACCTCCATTCCTCTACACGTAATCCAATGTCTCTCCTTATACACCTATTTATCTAAAGCTGTGTGTTTTTGTGTTTTTAACAGCTGGCTTACCTGCAGAGCTCCTTAGACAAACTCAGTGAAGCCATCAAGTTGGCCAAGGTACAGTCACCTTGACTCTGTGTAACCTTTTTCATTTGGCGTTCTGAAATGGATTCTTTTGTGTCTGTTATCAAACTTACAATAACAAAGGAACTGTCTTTATGCTCCTTCCCCTCAATCCCCTCTTCTCTCATTCTCTCTCGTTTGATCAGGGTCAGCCGGACAGTGTGCAGGAGGCCTTGAAGTTCACCATGGACGTGATAGGGGGAAAGTAAGCAGCTATATTCCCTACTGTATATTGACTTATGATTGTAGGGTAGGTTGGTACAATCTTTAACCTTTGAGATAGGTAGACAGTCACACACACACTGTCACTCAAACAGTGGCGCTCTGGCTGAAGGGGTTCTCTCTGATCCGTCCTCTCCTTTTATCTTGCTATTCCTTACCCCCCCCGTCCCTTGTAGGTTCAACTCTGCCAAGAAAGACAATGACTTCATCTACCATGAGACTGTGCCCTCGTTGGAGACTCTTGCGTCCGTCAAAGGTCACATTGAACCCTGACCTATGACCTATCCTCACACACAACCTCTCCTGCATTTCATATACTATATTTGGATTTTCATTGTCATCATGTCCTCTCTAGGTGCCCCCCTGGTGAAGGCCTTGCCCGTGAACCCAACTGATCCCAGTGTCACAGGACCAGACCTGTTTGCCAAGCTGGTGCCCATGGCTGCCCACGAGGCCTCCTCTCTCTACAGTGAAGAGAAGGCAAAGTTGCTACGGGACATCATGGCCAAGATAGACAGCAGGAATGAGACTCTAGAGTGAGTAGGAGAGTCGGAGCGGCTGTGTGTGTGTTTGTGTCGTCTAGGTACGCCTTCTACGATTTAATATAGTGACTTTGTGTGGTTACTGATCTAGCTCTGGGTTTACAGGCAGTTTATGGACTCTCTGGGTCTGGAGCCAGACTCAGTAGATAACCTGGACATGTACAGTCACATCCCCCCTGTACTGATGGAGAAGTGTGCTGCACTCAGTGTCAGACCAGACACCGTCAAGAGCCTCATTCAGTCCATGCAGGGTGAGTGGTTGGCCTGGGACACACACATACACACATATACTCACACAGCCTTTGTTACTATCCCTATGTCTCTCTCCCTCAGTCCTGTCTGGTGTGTTCACGGACGTGGAGGCGTCTCTGAGGGAGATCCGGGACGTGCTGGAGGAGGACGAGGCCGGGGTGCGGGCGCTGCAAGAGGCGGTGGGAGGAGGCCCCGCGGCGGAGCTGCACACCCAGGCACATGCCCAGACCCTGGCTGAGATCCGCAGGGACCTGGAGAAGTACATGGAGGCCCATGAGAAGGCCAGCTTCACCAACACAGAGCTGCACAGAGCCATGAACCTGCACATCAGTAACCTGAGGCTGCTGGGGGGACCACTGGATGCCCTGAGAGATGCCCTGCCAAGGCCCCAACTCAACCAGGGTGGGTATTGGAAAGTGGAAAAGAGTTATGGTGTCATTTGGAGTGTGTTCCTAAGTGTGTGTGTGTGTGTTCCTACAGAGGAGGTGGCGGGGCTGCAGTGCATGAAGAGGATCCTGGGTAAGGTGCAGGAGATGAGGGACCAGAGGAGCACCCTGGAAAAACAGCTGCGTGACCTCATCCAGCAGGACGACATCACTTCCTCCCTTGTCACTACCGAGCGCACTGACATGAAGGTACAGGACATTGTGTATGGGTTTGATCTTCAGGAAATTCTAGACTAATGCATGCCTCTTAACACACTATATGTAACATTTGCCTGCCTGTCTCCCCCTTCCCTCTATCTCCCTCCTCGCCACCTCTCTCCCTCCCTCCCTATAGAGGTTGTTTGAGGAGCAGTTGAAGAAGTATGAGCAGGTGAAGGTGTACATCGACCAGAATCTGTCTGCCCAGGAGAACATCCTCAAGGCGCTGACGGAAGCCAACGTGCAATACGCCTCGGTCCGCAAGGGCCTCGCCGAGACGGAACACAAGTGAGCAAGGGCTTGGAAGGGTTTTAGTGGGACACCAGCACTATTGGTCAAAGGACTTTGACGCTGTTCCAGTCCAAGGCCATAGGGAAGGGGCCAATAAAGAGAATCAGAACACACAAGCAAATCGGAGCAGACAAATGGAAACACTAGGTACATAAGCACTAGCCTCATGTCATTGTTACTGAAGAAGATATCTCACCCTTCCTCTTCTCCTCCTTCCTTTCTCTCGCTCCAACTCTCAGGTGGAACGGCACGGTGCAGACCCTGGTGGCGTCCTACGAGGCTTACGAGGACCTGATGAAGAAGTCCCAGGAGGGGAAGGACTTCTACGAGGACCTGGAGACCAAGTCCTCCCGCCTGCTGGAGAGAGCTAAGACTCTGTGTCAGGGCAGGGAGGAGGAGAGGAAGGCCGTGCTGGACAGGGAGACCCAGAAGAATCCCCCTTCTCGGCCCACTGCAGCCAAACCGTCCCTGGGGTCCAAGGGGGGCTCAGACGTGGACTCTGCCTGTTCTAGTCTGGAGGATGCTGAGCTTGCCCAGATCAACGCTGCTATACTGAGCCTGGGAGGAGACCTGCCTGACGAGCTCCGTAGTCTACCCCCCGACCACCCCTCCCTGCACTCTGCCCTTCGCCCGGGACCTGAGGCTTTCCTTCCTGGTGCCAATCTGGGTGGCAATGCTTCGTTACCCTGGCCAGGGGCACCTGGGACACCGCTCTATACCCCTCAGTTCCCCCCAAACCTTCGCCCGCACCATTTCCCTGGCCCGCTCCCCGCCCAGGGTTTCCCCCGCGGACCCTTCACTCAGCTACCCCCCCAGCAGACCCCTGTTTCTGGCTATGGCCTTCCCCAGCCGCAAGCCCCCCAAACTGGGGGAGTCGGGCCTGCCCGTGCCCCTTTCCGTCCCTCCACTACTACAGTAGATAGTATCCAGACCCCCATCCCCAGTTATAACTCAGCCCCACGCCACCCTGTACCACCTACTGTCTCTGCAGGCTACGCTGTTCCCCCACAGATGGGTGTGTACCCACAGTACATTACCCAGCCTGGGGTGCCCATGCAAGCGCCCAGCCAGGTGCCACACCAACATCCACAGCAGCAGTACCAACACCCTCCTGGGCAGCTGCCCCCAGGCTACCAGTCTGCCCCCAGGGCTATGCCCGGGCCCCGACCCCCTCCCCAGGCCCAGCAGGGTTACCCACAGTACATGCCCCCCCAGCCCCGGCCGCCCATGCCCCCCCAGTATCAGCAGCCATATCCTGGTCAGCCCCAGCCACAACCCCAGCATGGCTACCAGCCCCAGTTACCACAGGGCTATCAGCCTCAACACCCTCAGCAGGGCTACCTGCCACAACAGCCCTCACACATGATCCCAAGGGGCCCTCACACACAGATGCCACCCACTTCCCAGCCCATGCCCCCTGTCTCCCAACCATACATGCAACCTGCCAACCAACAGATGCCCCCACACCCTCATCAGCAGATGCTACCTTCCCAACAACAACAATTGCATCCCAACGCCCAGCAAATGCATCCTCATCCACAAATGCACCCTGGCCCTCATCAGCAGATGCCCCCTAACAGCCAGCCCATGCCCCCTGGCCTGCACCAGCAGATGCCCCCTGCTTCCCAGCCCCATCATGTCCACCTCCCTCAGGCTTACCTGCCCAGGGGCCCCCTCCCACCTCAGGGGCCCCAGATGCCCCACCCTGGTCAACCCCCCCAACATGTCTACCAGCCCCAGTTACCACAGGGCTACCAGCCTCCTATAATGCCTCATTCAGCCCCCCAACAGTCCCAGGCTCCCCAGCCTGTAGCCCCCATGACCCCCACCATGTACCCCACTCCTCCAGGTGTGAACGGCTCTCCCGGAGCCCCACCACAGCCCACCTCTATGGGACAACCTCGGCCCCCTCCCCAGCACATGATTCCACCAACTGCTGGAGCTCCTCCAGTGGCCCTCCCACCTAACGCCATCCTTCCCTCGCCCTCACCTTCCCCTTCTCCCTCCCCAGGCCCCTCTTCCCTAGGCCTGGCCCCCCAGAGGCCCTCCCCAGCCCCCACCCCTGGCGGTCCACCCTCTCTCCCTTCCTCCTCATCCCCCTCCACCTCCCTCTTCCCGCGCCAGAACTCCATCACAGACGACCTGCTCTCCTCCAGCCCAGAGAGCCAGCCCGGTGGCCCCAAGGCCCCCGCCAACGTCCTCCAACCCACCAAGGCTGACCCTCAGGACGGGGAGCGCCGCAAGAAGAGCTCCCAGGGCGTCCGGCTGATCCAGGGCGACCCGTACCAAGCCCCCGAACGCGTAGCCCGCCTCTGCAGCGAACTCGAACGCTTCCGTTCGGCCGTGGAGTCTCTGGAGCGCCCGTCGGCGGACGAAGGTGGTCTGTCGCCGCTGGATGCCCGCTGGAAGGAGCTCCAGGAGGGGCAGGAGAGGGACGCCAGGCAGCTGTCCATCGCCATCGCTCGCTGTTACACCATGAAGAACCGCCACCAGGACGTGATGCCCTACGACTGTAACCGCGTGCTGCTGCGCTCGGGCAAGGACGACTACATCAACGGCAGCTTTGTGGAGGAGCTGTCGCCCTACTGCCCGCGCCTCATCGCCACGCAGGCGCCGCTGTCGGGCACGGCCGCCGACTTCTGGCTCATGGTGTGGGAGCAGAAGGTTTCGCTGGTGGTCATGCTGGTCTCAGAGCAGGAGTTAGATAAGGTATGAACACACTCAGGGGAGAAGGAATGGGTCATTCTAGGGGTCGCTCATAAAGGTTTACTACCGTGGGTGGACGATGTACCACCTGTTTGATTTTACCCAAGAAGGGATAAAAGGTAGGTCAGGAATTGGATAAGGCAGAACTTTGATTAGATGGTTTATTTACTTCCAGACTATTGACTTAAACGTTTGTGAAAACACATTTATTATTTCATTGGAAGTTATCAGTCCATATTTTGATTGACACATTGTTATTTATTGAAAGAACCCCAACTCTTAGTCGGTTTCTTTACTGTGTTTCCGCAGGGAAAGGTTTTGCGCTATTTCCCGACAGAACGCGGCCAGCAGCTTGCTCAGGGACCAATCACAGTCACCCTGACTACGCAGAAGACCACGCCCACCCACGTGGAGCGAATGATTGGCCTGCAATACCGTGACCAGAGCCTCAAACGCACCGTCATACACCTGCAGTTCACCTCCTGGCCTGAGCTGTGAGTCCACACAGTAACAACTGATTAACCACTGTATGCATGGAAATTAATATCTGGCTAACGAATACCATTTCACTTCTTCTTCCCCCCCCCAGGGGTCTTCCTGAGAGCAAGAGCAATCTAATCTGCTTCATCCAGGAGGTTCATGGATACTACCTGCACCAGAGGCCCTTACACACACCTATTGTCGTGCACTGCAGGTAACACACACATGCTATTTTATTAAGATCACCAAACATCATGATGATGAATCAAAACCAAGTGTGTGTGTGTGTGTGTGTTGCCACTAACCCCGTCTCTCTCCATGACCTCAGCTCTGGCGTGGGGCGTACCGGCGCCCTCTGTCTGCTGTATGCAGCGGTACAGGAGCTGGAGGCAGGGAACAGCATCCCTGACCTACCTCTACTGGTCAAGAAGATGAGGCAGCAGAGGAAGAACATGTTGCAGGAGAAGGTTAGAAACACACACACAACAAGCTCATGCTTTACAAGGGGTTAAATGTGCAGTCTCGTAAGAGTGACATCACATAGCCAAGTTCTCTAGTAAAAGCACATGTCACTTTCTCAGTGCATTGAGTCAGTGTTGTTTGTTGGTGTGATGGCTCTTCAAGGTGTCTCCTCTCTCTGGTGTCTGTCCACAGCTGCACCTGAAGTTCTGTTACGAGGCGGTGCTGAAACACGCTGAGCAGGTCCTCCAGAGACACGGCTACCTCCCTACCGCCCCCTGCAGCAAGACACCCAGCACTGCTGCCACCAAGGTGAGCCCAGTCTCTCACTGAGCCAGTTTTTGATCCTTTTGGCATTCAGGCTTTAGGGTCTCAGACACCTGAATGGATAGTGAGTAGTGGTGATTGAAGTCGTAAATATGCTCCTATTGAAAATGTAGTTGGAAAAACTATTTTATTTGCTTCGATTTTGGTGGTACTCGATGTAAGCTAAAATTGAGAGGCCCTATAGATGGGTTAGCTGACAACGTCACAAACTATGTGCACGCTTCAATGGGGCAGAAGTATATGAGTTGTTGTGATTCTGGATGGCCAGATAGCTACCAACAATGTCAAGAAACTGCCATGTGGGGAATCGGAAGTGACTCGTTTCAGCTAGTTTAATCTTCATCTTGTCTTGTTTTGAGGTGTTTTGACTGATTTCATGTCAATGTTAATATGGCAAAAAATTCACTGGCTAGCTAACCAACAACTGTAATGATGTATTTTAGAGACAAGTGCTCATTGTGCACATTTATGTTTTCAATAAAAATTGGAGACAAAATATAGTTTACATGTTGTCAATCTAAGCCAACCCTGTTTTGCCCCATAGTTGCGCACGTTTCGCTGTTGTTGCTTGACAACCAACCCGTCTATGCTACACTACTGCTCACTCCTGTCTAAATATTGTCTGGTTGTCTTTTCCCTGTAGCCTTACTCTCGCCAGGAGTCCCAACAGGACATCGTTCTGGGAGGTGACATGACCATCAGCTCCATTCAGGCCACCATCGCCAAACTCAGCATCCGGCCTCCCAGTGCCACTGACCCAGCCATGGACCCTGTCATCGAGATTGGTGCCCCCTCTGGTCTGGAGGACCAACCCTTCATCCCCGCCACCGACCTGCCCTTGGACAGAGAGCCAGCCGCCGCCCCCGCCCGGGACCCCTCTCCCAGCGAGACCCAACGCTCCTCCCTCAGTCCCCCACGCTCCTCCCCAGAGAAGGTTCAGTCCCCACCACCCAATGGTGTGGATGCCACCGCCCCTTCCTCTCCCCCCACAGCCAATAACCATGCGGTCCCAGAGGTGACCCCTGATCCGGCCCCTCCCTCTGGCCCGGCCCCAAACTCCCTGGAGCTGCTGGCCTCTCTGACTCCCGAGGCCTTCTCCATGGAGGGTGGTGGGTGCAAGGGGAAGTACCGTGTCACTAAGCAGAGCTTCCTGCAGCCTGCCGAGGGCCAGGGTCTCAACCAGGGGCCCCACGAGGATGGGGGAGACGACCCCCTGAGCTGCCTAGACCCCCTCTGGAGCCTCAACAAGAACTGAAACACAGGAGCCACGATGCCCTCTTTCTCTCTCCCTTCATAGCCGTGTCAAACTGACCTGTAGCCTTTAGAACTAGTTCTTCTTGAGTCTCTGATTCTCAGTTAATGAACCAACATGATTAGAATGGTGGAAACTCCAAGAATCACAACTAGAAGTGCTTAGTGGTAGGGGCTAGGGGTTGGTTTGAACCTGGGCCTTTCTGTCGCTTTAGGGACACTGCAGGGGTCATACATTCTGCCTCCGATCACTGGTGGCCTGGCTGTGCTTCTGGGACCAAATCATGGTGCACTCGTCTTTTCTTTCCTTCTCTTTGTCCTGTGTTTCTACCTGTACCAGATGGGTCTGTTCTTCACGCCTTGTTTCAGAGCTGGCCACTACAATCCCAGCACGCCCTCGTACAGCTGGTCGCTCCAGGCACAGGGTTAGCTTGGGGTCTTCATGTGGACTAAGATGATGGTAGTGACTGATATGGTGGCACTAAGGTGACGCAGACAGAGGCCAGAGGGTGGGGGAGGAGCTTGCAGACGAAGGTGTCGTTATGGTAACCGCATACATGAATCAGCACGTCTTAAGTTTTTTTCTTGTCTTTCATTAACACTGTAAATATATCTTGAATAAATGTAGACTACCCTCATGTTATTACGTTGTCATGGTTTTGACTACGGTATTTAAAATACACACCCACAGCTTATGGAATGTTTGAATATATGTATGGTTTATTTCTCAAGTGAGTATCCACTTTTCTACAAAAATCACAGACTACATGACAAGGTGTCAAAGCCTCTTTATTTGGAAATTAGTACAAAGTTTTGCTCCCGTGTTAAAAATAGTCCAGAACATTTGCTACCGCCACTACAGTCTGTGTACCCTAGCCAACCGAAGAAGGCCCGGGAGGAGGGGGGCAGAGCAGGCCTATGATTCCACAAAAACAATATTTACAGCGGTTTCTCTCTGCCCCTCCCTCCGTCAACTATTTTGTAGGACCAAAAGGAACAGATCAAGGGGACATGGGCTATGTTCCAATTATCTTAAATGCTTCCCTTCTCATCTCCTTTCATCACTACTGATAGTACAGTGGCAGAACGCTGGGAAACATATGTAAGGAGCATAGTGCCCCCAACACCAGAGTTGTGCGGTTTAATTCCTGCATAGGCCACATATTGTGACTGAATGTGTGTGAACTGTTGCAATGGATGGGTGTCAAATAACTATCGTGTCATTATTTGCAAGCAAGGAGATAAGGAAAGGCAGCTTAAAAGGACTTGGAACACAACCATATTTTACTGCCCAACTCAGGCAGCAGTTTATATCCTTCAACATTCATTCCTTAGAGACCCAAGTCGTCATCACTCACCCCCCCCCACACTGCCAGAAAGAGACCATTTGGTCAGGAAGTAAAAAATAATCTTCAAATTATAAGTGAATCTACACACTCACCTATTATTTACATGAAAAAACACAAAATAAATTAGAAATGTTACAATAGAACATGGGTGCACAACTCCAGTCCTTCTGGGAGGCGCGTGTCTGGGTTTTCCTTTGTCTTCAATTCATGTTATTGATAAACCAGCAGACACTGCAACACTTGAGGACTAAAGCTGTCCACCCCTGCATTCACAAGTCTGACGTGTGTCTTTCTATACATTATGTTTCAAAGTGCCTAGAGTGTGTGTGAGCATGTGCATTTCAGAGGGTTAAGAGTTAGTGTGTTATATCTGTGTATGTAGAAGTTGAGTGGATTTGCTTTTCAATATCAAGCGTCACAGATCTACATTCAGCTATGGGTGTAAGTAACCAAGTAGGCTAACGTCTAAGGTCAAGCCCACTAGGCTCTCTGCATTGCGTGTGTCTGCAGGCTAGCGCTACGGTCACTCAGAGCGAAGGGGCTGGAAGAAAGGTTGAGTTAGTAGAGGGGGTCCAACGTAGAGGGTACCATCAAACTCCTCATATTCCTAGTCTGAGGCCCTCGCGGACTCCTTTGCTCACTTGAAAAGACTGGCTGGGCCAAGGTGGAGTTATCACCACATTACTGGTACACTACCCATCCTCTCCTTTATGCCTGATGGGGTTCTCAAACTCACAAGCAGATAATTACAGAGATAAAAAAGGGAAAGTAAAGAGACCGTTTCATCGTATTGGGAAAAATATAGTGGACAGAGAAACCCAGTTGTAAGATGTTTTTCAAGAGGAAGCCATTTTAGGCATTTAAAAAGTAACGTGATTTCCTCAATGGAACCTTTAGTCAGAGAACAAGACGTACAATGGTACTAACGTAAAACAGTGCAATTGAATATATTCACAATCTCAAATGATCTGACATTTCTCCTGGGCCCAGTCAACATGGGAAGAGAGCAGCCAATGTAGAGCTACCACAACTTCACATCTCAAATTCAAGCAGAAAGTGTAGAGGTATAGAGCCTTCTACAGCTAAAAGGGCTCTTAGGGGCCAGATGGGTCCTCCTGCAGCAACAGTAGCCCTAAAATCAGAGCCTGAGGCTTGGTAAGGCAAGGGACCTCTCCCCCTCAATCCCCAACTACAAGAAAACATGTAAGCCTTTTCAGTTCCAAAATATTCATATTACAAATATTCATCATAACCAATGTTTAAAAAAAATAAAAAATCTAACTCGTCATCTCCACATTATATTATGCACATCTCAAATTGGTACTTTAAAATGTATCACTAATAAATAGATTTAAACATAAAAACAACCCCCTCTCAAGGTGCATTTCATTACAGTAATCGTATCCAGTTATCTCACACACACACACACAATAATGAAGGATTTTTGTCAGCAGTGTTTTCACCATAAAAAGAGACTGTTTTGTGTCCTGGGAAAGAAACACACACATGCTAGTAACGGCTTAGCCCAACGGCCCTCAGACCTCATGACATGAGCCTGCCACAGCTTCGCTACACTGATTGGCTGGTGTGGTATCAAACACTCCGCCAATGACAGCAGCATAGAGTGACAGACTGTCTGATTGTTGGATGGGAACCCCTTGGGGTGTGTGTACCCCAAACCATCCAATGCATGGATACAAACCCCCTGAGCTACTAACAAGGTCAAGGGTCATCTTTCTGGTCAGACAGACCTCACCCTGTGGTTGGTTGACCACTTGTAAGTCTGTCTGTCTGTCTGTACATCTGTCTCTCCAACCAGACATTAGCTTTCTAAAAATTTTTTTATGTATTGCTATAGAAATGCCCTCCCACCTAATCAGGTGAAGCGCTAACGATCTAAATTAGCCAATCACGTCAACTCTTTCCAAGAAGATTGTCCAACTGCAGCGTAGTGTAGGGCCAAAATGAGTTGCGTTTGCATGTATCCCCATTGTCAGTACTGACCATTTCATCTACTCCTCCAGGCCACTGTGTGGCGCCTGTCCTAGTTCTGCTACTACTCAGTCCAGCTTCTCCAGCACCGAAGGTACGTAGACCAGGCTGAGCTCGGAGCCAAAGTCGCAGACGATGGCGGCGTTGTTCAGCACCACGAGCTGGCGAACCCCCTGGCCGTCGCTGCTCTGGCCCAGGTAGACCGTCTGGAGGAGGTCTCCGAAGTTCAGGTCCCAGAAGGACACACAGCCCTGACCCCCTGTCACCAGGAGAGACTCAGAGATCACCCCCAGACTAGCACCACAGCCCACCTCCTAGGGGAGGGGGGGAAGAGGAAAAGAAAGAAAGAACAGGTTAGGTTTAGAGAAGGAATGGAAAATTGGGATAGGAGCAGGCGAAGAGGCATAAAGCATAAACTATCGTTGAAAAACAGGAGGCTAGTTTACCTGATTTCTCCCATATTATCCACACACACACACACACACACACACACACACACACACAGAGAGAGAGAACCACCTGCTGTATGGAGTAGAGCTTGATGCCCGTACTGCGGTCCCAGATGCAGATGAGGTCGTCGAGGCCGCTGCTAATCACGCACGATGTGGTGCACACCAGCGAGGTCACGTCGCCGCGGTGACCGTACACGTGGCTGACCCGGCTGCCCGTCAGCACATCCCACAGGCAGATTGCTCCGTCCTGCCCCCCACTGGCCAGAACCATGGTCTACAACACGACAATGACTGATACTTCACATTGGTCATATTCATTAAGTACAAACAGAAAAAAGTGGACTGCTCTGGGAAGGGACTACCTGCAGTTGTTCATAAGAAATCCACATTTTCCGTTGCAAAATGTTTTGCTGCGAAGTGCCCTAGTAAGGGGGGGCTTACACTCAAATGGATTTTGATCAGAAAGGAGCACCTTAGGCCGCGTTTACACAGGCAGACTTTTAACCAATGAGACCAGCTCTGAAAAAGATCTGATTTGAAAAGATTTGATGTGATTGGTCAAAAGACCAATTAGTGTAAAAAAGATCAGAATTGGGCTGCCTGTGCCTTGGTGAGTCATGCACACCCAGCAAGACTGGTACACAAGGTTCGGAAAAGGTGGAATTTTAGGAGCAAGGTGAACCCATTGCTACATTGCATAACTATCCTTCTGGGGGAAATGATTCAAGGGAGCAGGTTTTGGGTTGGAATGCAGCCAGACAAGAGTTTAGCCATTGGAACACAGTTTTGGGGAACATGGCTGTACCATCGGACTGCCCGGGGGGGAGGGGGGATACAGACTGTACCATTGACCAACCTGGTCTATGTAGATGGCAGTGATTCCCCCAGAGTGGCCCTGGAGCGTGAAGAGACAGCATGAGTCCTCCAGACGATACACCTGACACACAGGGACACAGTAGGGTTTTAGTGTGTGTGAGTGAGTGAGTGAGTGTAGATTTTATTCTGTTTTAGCATGTAAAAGGTTGGTGAATGATATACACAAGTGTACACGTGTGTGTTTCTGTGTGTGTGTGTGTTCCTGTGTGTGTTCTCACTCACCCTGACGGTGTGGTCCTGGCTGCCCGTGACCACTCTGCCGGCCGCGGCTCGCAGCACCGTGATGGGTTTCTGGTGGGCACACTGCACCGAGCGCGTCAGCTGGCATGAGATCACATCCTCACTGCTGTAGCAGGGCGAGGGCAGCATGTTACTACGCCCGGGGGGACCTGGCACCACACACACACACACACACCCAACATGGATAACACACTCATTACAGATGTTTCCAGGTAAAACGCTCCCAAAGTCAGGACGTCACAAACGTCAAAAGTAAACATGTCTGAAGGCACCTTACTTGGTAATTAGTTAACTACACTATTGATAGCTACCGTAGTACTTCCCGGTCAATAACATGTCTCCAAGAATGACCAGGTGACTCCAGTTGTTGACATTTTACCCATCGACTTTCCAAGCGTATTAGACATACACTGAGTGTACAAAACATTAGGAACACCTTCCTAATATTGAGTTGCATCCCCTGTTGCCCTCAGAACAGCCTCAACTCATCATGCTTCCCACAACTCGTCTAATGCTTCCCACAGTTGTGTCATGTTGGCTGGATGTCCTTTGGGTGGTGGACCATTCTTGATACACACAGGAAACTGTTAAGCGTGAAAAACCCAGCAGCGTTGCAGTTTTTGACACACTCAAACCAGTGTGCCTGGCACCTACTACCATACCCTGTTCAAAAGGCACTTAAATATTTTGTCTTGCCCATTCACCCTCTGAATGGCACACACACAATCCATGTCTCAATTGTTTCAAGGCTTAAAAATCCTTCTTTAACCTGTCTCCTCCTCTTCATCCACACTGATTGAAGTGGATTTAACAAGTGACATCAATAAGGGATCATAGCTTTCACCTGGTCAGTCTATGTCAAGGAAAAAGCAGGTTCCTAATGTTTTGTGCACTCGGCGTATATTGGGTCGTTTAACAGTGTGTGTGAAGCTCACCTCTGTACTGCAGTAGGCCCAGAGGCTTGTTGATGTCGACAGTGAAGAAGTCTAGAGAGCCGTCGAGTCTGGCCGCCACGATCCTGTTGTTGAGGAAGGCCAGGGCCGTGATCCCTGAGACGCCGTCTTCATTACTGCAGCGTAACGAGCCCTCCACTGCGTCCCACAGCTAACCACATAACACGTTAGTGCACTTGCCCTGGCTTTTTATCGCTTTCGCTGTGCCAATTTCTCCTACTCTGACTCTCTCTCCTCTTGCAAATATTGTTTCCTGCTTTCTAATTATGACTACCTCTCTTTCCCCTTCTCATCCACTCCCTCTGCACCCATCCCATTCTTTCTTTCTGTCTCCAAGGGAGCATCCTAAAGTGTCTAGTGACGGTGTAGGGGCTAGGGGGGGTCGATTTGGGATTGGGTCTCACCTCCAGTTTTCCGCTGCTCCTCCCAGCAGCGATGAGGTTCCCCCGGAGCTCCATGGCCCACACGGCGCTCTCCCAGTCCGGGGTCCCCTGGCCCTGTGGAGCAGGGGGCTGGATGTACCCCAGGCTGCGTCTCCTCTGGGGAGGGGGTCCCGACGGGGGTGAGGGGGAGGGGTAGGAGGCAGTGAGGCCCGGCGAGGGAGGCTCGTGCTCCAGGTAGGCCTTCTCCACCAGCCCCCCGAAGTCAAAGCCATCCCTGGGCGGGGTGAGAAGGAGGTGGGAGGGGGGCTGGGAGTCGAAGTTGGTGTCGATGAGGGGGGTGAGGTCGGGTTGGTCCTCAAAGAGGGCAGGACGTGGGGTGGTCCGCCGCCTGAGGGGGTAGCCCTCATCCTCATCAAAAACCCCGCCCTCTGATTCTGTCCCGCCTCCCAGATTCTCAGGTTCGGCCACACCCACGGCGTCCCAGCCATCCCGCTGCTCCCAGCAGCCACTGCTGCTACTCCGCCGCAGCCTGACAGAGAGACAGTTTAGTGTTCAGGGTAGGAGGCTGGATATGCATATAGGAGAACAGGAGGAAAGACTATGTTGGAAGAAATAAAGGACATGGGAATGGGAAGAACGGTGAACACAGACAAAAAGTTATTATTAAAATAATACAAGTTGTACTCCGAATAGGTGAATGGTGCCAGGCCAAAAAATAGAAACATTATGCATGAATACAAGCATGAACTGTCCATAGGTGTGTGTGTATGTAAGCCTGTATTGGCCAAGGTGACCTTGTGGATATGGTACGTGTGTGTGTTACCCATGTTTAGGAATGACAGTGAGGCAGTCTCCAGTCTGAGCGTCCCACACACGGATCTGTCCTGCCAGACAACAACTGGCCAACAGCATGCCGTCACTCGCCAGACACTCTATATCCTGGGGGGGAGAAAGAAAGAGAGAGAAAGAGAGAGAGAGAGGAAGGAAGAGAGAGAATGCAGAGGAGAGATACTTGTAAATATTCATGCTAATGAACAACGGTATGTGTCACAGTGTGTGTGTGTGTGTGTGTGTGTGTGTGTGTGTGTGTGTGTGTGTGTGTGTGTGTGTGTGTGTGTGTGCCCAGTCTCTCACCATGCTGTGTCCACGCAGCAGCAGGGGGGAGATCTCGCTGATGGGTGGCGAGTAGCCGTAGTCGTCGCAGGGCAGGTCACCACGGCGCCGGCGGCCGTGGACCACGCCGTTCTGGCCGTAGTTGCGGGGACAGAGGACCCGGTAGAGACAGAAGAGCAGCAGCACCAGCAGAACCCCTGCCGCCAGGCCCAGAGCTGCTACCCTAGAGAGAGAGAGAGACAGACAGACAGACAGACAGGGTTAATAACCTGTTTGCTGCCTTCTCTATACGCGCCAATAAAGCTGGTTTGGATTGTATCGAGAGAGAGCGAGTTAAATGTGTGAAGAGAGAGCACATTAGAGACAGAGAGAGTACCAATGACGGGGAGACCAAGTCATCTCGTGGCCACCACAGAGCATCTTACAATAGCAAGACTTGAACCTTGAGAGAAGTGTGAACTTGACGCAATGGCGTACCGACATAAATCCTCAGCTCGTCAGAATGACATTCCATAACATGTCTGTTCATTGTCCCCCCATGAGGAAAGCCTGGAAAGCAGAGCCGTGTGTAATGGGTCCAGTGTGTCCCTCTAGTGGAGACGGTTGTAAAGGCAGAAGCCGCACCTGTCGTGTAGAATGAGTCACTGTGTGTGACCAGCTCCACGTGCAATACCAGTCCTGAAACCACGGCAGAGTCTGATTGGTCCAGCGCACGTCCTCTCTCACACATGCTCATGCATGGAGTCGGCGTGTACATACTGACTTGATTGTCCCCTTAGGGAAAGGTTATACCCATGTATAACTGGCTGCACAAGTATGCAAATGTTGACCGTTAAGAGCCGGGGACAAAATGGTTGTTTTCCCTCACCTTATGGTTGCACTTCCACTCACACTACAACAGAAAGCAGCCTTTCTATTTGAGGCTTGAAATGTTACAAAACGATCATACTAATGTAATTCCATCACCGCCACAGGCCTAACATAATAAAATAGTATCTAACATTGATTGGCAACCAGTTTATTTGTTTATGATTATTGTAAACAGGCTGAGGGAGATTCTCTGATGGTTGTCTCTACCAAGTCTGTCCCCAAACAATTTGATTTGCTGGTTTTAAGCATTAAACTTTCAAATAGCTCTTTGTTGACTGTTGCTGGGTGCTATCGTCCTCTATCAGCACCGGCCTGTACCCTACCTGCCCTAAGCTCTCTCCTGGTCCCTTACACCAAGTCTGAATTTGTCCTGCTAGGTGACCTAAACTGGGACATGCTTAAACCACCTGACCAAGTCCTAAAGCAATGGGACTCCCTAAATCTTTCTCGGATTATCACCAATCCCACAAGGGATGACTCCAAACACCCAGAAAAGGCTACTCTCCTCTTTGTAATCCTCACAAATAATCCTGATCGGTATCATTCTGGTGTTTTCTGTATTGACCGTAGTGATCACTGTTTTACAGCCTGTGTTCGTAATGGCTGCTCAGTGAAACGACCTGTCCTGATTTGTCATAGACACTTGCTAAAAAACATTAATGAGCAAGCCCTCCTTCATGAACTGGCCTCTGTAAAATGGTAAAGAATCAGCTTGATCGAAGACACTTGGAACTTATTTTTTGATATTTTCAGTGGTATTGTTAACAAACCCGCCCCCATAAAGGATTCGACCGTGATCTTGGTTCGACCGTGATCTTGCGTGTGCCGAGCCTTTTGCCAAATGCAATTCTTGAGGTGGAGTAACGGTTAAAGACCTGGAGAATAAACACCACATGGGTATAACCTTTCCCTAAGGGGACAATCAAGTCAGTATGTACACGCCGACTCCATGCATGAGCATGTGTGAGAGAGGACGTGCGCTGGACCAATCAGACTCTGCCGTGGTTTCAGGACTGGTATTGCACGTGGAGCTGGTCACACACAGTGACTCATTCTACACGAAAAGAATTGCATTTGGCAAAAGGCTCGGCACACACATACTCAGGCTGACTGGCTATCGTTCAGGCAAATGAGAAATAAGTGCACTCAGGCTATCCGGAAGGCCAAAGTTAGTTACTTTAAGGAGCAGTTCTCTCTCTGTGGGTTTAACCCCAAGAAGTTCTGGAAAACGGTTAAAGACCTGGAGAATAAACCCTCCTCCTCACAGCTGCCCATGTCCCTTAATGTTGATGATGTGGTTGTTACTGACAAGAAGCACATGGCTGAGCTCTTTAATCGCCACTGTTATTTTTATTGACTTGGTCAAAGCTTTTGATACGGTAGACCATTCCATTCTTGTGGGCCGGCTAAGGAGTATTGGTGTCTCTGAGGGTTCTTTGGCCTGGTTTGCTAACTACCTCTCTCAAAGAGTGCAGTGTATAAAGTCAGAACATCTCAGCCACTGCCTGTCACCAAGGGAGTACCCCAAGGCTCAATCCTAGGGCCCACACTATTCTCAATTTACATCAACAACTTAGCTCAGGCAGTAGGAAGCTCTCTCATCCATTTACATGCAGATGATACAGTCTTATACTCAGCTGGCCCCTCCCTGGATGTTGTGTTAAATGCTCTACAACAAAGCTTTGTTAGTGTCCAACAAGCTTTCTCTACCCACAGGGGGGGGGGGGGTCTGTGGGGAGACTGTCCTTCTCCCCACAGGTGTGATTACTACCTCTGAGGGTTTAGAGTTTGAGGTAGTCACCACATACAAGTACTTGGGAGTATGGCTAGACGGTTCACTGTCTTTCTCTCAGCACATATCAAAGCTGCAGGCTAAAGTTAAATCTAGACTTGGTTTCCTCTATCATAATCGCTCCTTTTTTACCCCAGCTGCCAAACTAACCTTGATTCAGTTGATTCATTCATCCTACCCATGCTAGATTACGGAGACATAATTTATAGATCAGCAGGTAAGGGTGCTCTCGAGTGGCTAGATGTTCTTTACCATTCAGCCATCAGATTTGCCATCAATGCACCTTATAGGACACATTACTGCACTCTATACTCCTCTGTAAATTGGTCATCTCTGTATACCTGTCGCAAGACCCACTGGTTGATGCTTATTTATAAAACCCTCAGACCTCACTCCCCCCTATCTGAGATATCTACTGCGGCCCTCATCCTCCACATACAACACCTGTTCTGCCAGTCACATTCTGTTGAAGGTCCCCAAAGCACACACATCCCTGGGTCGCTCCTCTTTTCAGTTCGCTGCAGCTAGCGACTGGAACGAGCTGCAACAAACACTCAAACTGGACAGTTTTATCTCAATCTCTTCATTCAAAGACTCAATCATGGACACTCTTACTGACAGTTGTGGCGGCTTTGTATGATGTATTGTTGTCTCTACCTTCTTGACCTTCGTGCTGTTGACTTTGCCCAATAATGCTTGTACCATGTATTTGTTCTGCTACCATGTTGTGTTTCTACCACGTTGTTGTCATGCTGTGTTGCTACCATGCTGTGTTGTCATGTTTTGCTGTTATGTTGTTGTCTTAGCTCTCTCTTTATGTAGTGTTGTTTCTCTCTTGTTGTGATGTGTGTTTTGTCCTATATTTATATTTTTAATCCCAGGTCCCCGTCCCCGCAGGAGGCCTTTTAGTAGGCTGTCATTGTAATAAGAATTTGTTCTTAACTGACTTCCCTAGTTAAATAAAGGTTAAATAAAATTAAATAAAAGCGAGAGTTTCAAAGGATTCTGTCCTTGATTGGACAACCATAGAGATATTCTGGGAGAATCATCCAGGCCCCTCCTCCTTGACCTGACCCAAAGATTGTAATAGATCAATCTCCGTCTGTGCCTGGGCTGTGTTCCAGAGATGACCTTCACCACTGTGGCCTTTCTCTCAGATATGAACCGTGAACACTGATCTGGGTTTCACAGATGACCTTCACCACTGTGGCCTTTCTCTCAGATATGTACCGTGAACACTGATCTGGGTTTCACAGATGACCTTCACCACTGTGGCCTTTCTCTCAGATATGAACCGTGAACACTGATCTGGGTTTCACAGATGACCTTCACCACTGTGGCCTTTCTCTCAGATATGTACCGTGAACACTGATCTGGGTTCCAGAGACGACCATGACCTGATGAATACGATTCAAACCTTCCACTTCCAATGAAACACCTCTCTGGCGTTACACATCACAGTGGACACAGTTCCAGATCCATTTTAATATGCTATTATTGGTCAAGGACGTAGTATACCGCAGGAAAAACACTGGTGGTCTCAAGCAACACAGCACCCCCTCTGCCCAATTCTGTTTATTCTAATAAAAACATTGACGTTGGACGTACTGCCTGTTGCTTTGAGGAACCTTTGACCCCTACTACCAACAAAATAGAACTAGGGAAAACACAGTTGAGAGACCGTTTCACTCAGTCCCAAAACCACACCAAACATAAACCCACTCCACCATGACATCGTCAACCCACGGACATCTTACGAGTAACCTGACAGCCAATCAGATGAGCCGGTAGACAGGACCAAAGTCTGTGAGTCAGTGAGGGAGTTCATTTTGCATGGCCCTGTGCCCCGGGTGGGTGGGGGCACCGATGCAAAACCAACCTCGCCCAATATCCAGTCAACTCAGCTATAGAGATAAGAGAAAAACGGCTTTCTCTTTCTTCCTACCGTTTTTGAGATAACCATCGACACGGTGACGGACTGTTTGGCCGTGTTTCGTTGACAAGGTTAGAAAGAGGAAGAAAAGAGAGGTGTGGGACTAGCGTTGCAAATCCTGGTTGGACGGTTCCGGATTTCCTGCTTATTCCTTCCTGATTCCGGGAATCCTCCAACCAGGATTTCCTGCTTATTCCGGGAATCCTCCAACTAGGATTTGGGGAAAACCATGGAATTTATTGAAAGTTTCCGGAATTTTGCAACCTCTACGTGGGACAAATGCAAACCTATACTGTATGAGATGTGGGTTTGGACTATGTGGATTATCACTGAATCTCTTGGCCTTGACGCCATAATCGTTTACTATAACATTGATCTTTCGCCTGCACAAGGACATTAGCATGGACTTTGAAGTGGTGTGCACTGTGCATGGGTGTGTGTGTGTGTGTGTGTGTGTGTGTGTGTGTGTGTGTGTGTGTGTGTGTGTGTGTGTGTGTGTGGTGTGTGTGTGTGTGTGTGTGTGTGTGTATTTGAAAAACATGAAGTGCATGGATTGTAGTAGGGGGAATATTAGTCAATCTGTAGTTTGAAGGCGTTGGAAATGGAGGTTGGTGTGTGTGAGAGTGTGTCGGTACTGACTTGTAGAGCGTGAGGTCTGCGGGCAGCTCGTTAGTTTTGAGGCTGGGCGGCGGGGGGTGGCGTGTGTCCTGGGGGTGACGCGTCTCGATGGCCTCCCGGGGGCTCAGGTGAAGCGTGACGGGAATGACAGGCAGGATGCTGATGTATCTGTGGGACAGAAAGGTAACAAAATGACTTTTCCTACATTAAACAATGAATTCGACCTTTCTTCCCTTCCATAACCCAAAAGCATGGTAAGTAGGGTCAACAGTGGCACACACTATGCACATACGCGCGCACACACACACACACACACACACACACACACACACACACACACACACACACAATAAACACACACAGTAACTCATTCCAACTCCCCTGACCTACCTCTTGGCCAGAGTAATATTATAGTAGCTGAAGAGCGAGGGCCAGTGTCTGAAAGACAGCCTCCTCCAGCCCTCCTCATCCTCCGCCCCCCAGCTGATCTGGGGCACCAGGGGTGGGGCCTGGGCCTGGTGGGGTACTCCTTCCCTGGGGGCCCCGTGGTGGCCCTGGGACTGGTTCTCCGGAAGCGGGGTGGGTTCAGCGGGGGCAGGGAGGACACTGAGGGTGCTGGCGGGGTCCCCTCCTGGTCCAGGGAAGACCGGGGCTACTCCCAGGTGGGGGGGCAGACCCCCGGCCCCACCCTCCCCCAGGGGGCTCTGTTCAGACACCTGGGCTGCCAGGTAGGTACGGAGGCCAGCGGGGTCCGTGTAGGCCAGGATGCCAATCCAGATCACTGTACCCACCTACAACAATACAGGGATAGAGGGACATGTCAACGCATGCAGAGAACTACTTCAAGGAAGTACTGTAAACGTTCAGACATATAGAGACAGACAAATACTGACAGGCGAGACAGACGGTAACACACGCAGACACGACGGCCCAACAGGCAGACTCTCTGTGAAAAGGCCTTGAGACAGTCACCCTCAAGGCTTCTTCACACTGCATGTTCTTAGCCCAGTGCCAACTCACTCTCCTTTCACACAAGCATTTGTTAACACTGGACTAAGTGAAACTGGGGTCGGAAGATTCCGGTAACTTTCCCCAAATTCCCAGAAAATCCAGTTAGGAAGATTCCCGGAATCAGACGGGAATAAGCAGGAAAATCAGGAATCTTCCGATCCTCATTTCTGAAAAGCCTGTGCATTTAGCAAAATAATCGTGCAACCCTAACTTAAACGGTCTTTTCAGGAAGTGCCTCCAGCCAGTCTCACCATGATGAAGCGCTGGGCCAGACGCGTGCGGGCCAGGAAGTAGACCACACGGAGCCTCTTGGGCAGACGCAGGTTCCTGAAGGCGGGCGTCTGCAGGGTGATGGTGTAGGGCGAGGGCCGTGGGGGAGGAGGCGCCTCCCGAGGGCGCAGGGGGCCCGGTTTGGGAGGGGGCATCCCTGCCTCGGCTGGAAGACGCCGGTTCAGATCGGCCAACTGTGTGTGTGAGAGGACAGTTTTAGGGTGCGCGGGCATGTGGGAGTGTGTAACATGTATGCAAGTACAAGTGCATGGATCAGTGTTAGAGTATGCATGCATCTACGACTGTAACAGAGGAACAAGGTGGATAAAGAGAGACTGTCAATATTATACTGAGCACTGTAGACTGAGGAAATCACTCAGGTATCAAGAGACCTCACCTTCACATGGCAAATGTGTGTGTGTCTATGACCTCACCTCCATGCTGTAAATTACTAAGGAAAGCACTGTTGACAGTGTGTGTGTGTGTGTGTGTGTTCACCTCCATGCGTCGGATGTCAATGGAAAGAACTGTGGTGAAGAAAAACATCTGAAGGAAGAAGTCAGACACCAGACCCACCACAGCAAACAGACAGAACTCCTGGAAACACAGAAATAAACAGCAGGCCGCTCATAACACGCACAGTAGTAGTGTGTGTGTGTGCATGTTGAGTGGCAGTATGATCTACCGTCTATGTGAATGAAAGTGTGTGTGATAGATTGGTGTGTGTGTGTTACCTGGATAGCGGGCACCAGGGTGAAATATCCTATGAGGACGATGCACAGCTCTGTGGCCATGTTCTTCATGATAGACCAGCTCTCATTACTAAGGCCTGGAGAGGGACAACACAAGACCACATTAACAAATGTTTGGATTTCACACACACGTTTTGTTCTTCTATCCTCGTGGGGACCTAAAATGAATTCCCATTCCAAATCCTATTTTCCCTATCTCTAAAACTTACCATAACCCTAACCCGTAACTCTGACCCCTTACACTAATTATTTTTTCATGGTACTTTTTACACCCAATTTTGTGATATCCAATTGGTAGTTAAAGTCTTCTCTCATCGCTGCAACTCCCGTACGGACTCGGGAAAGGCGAAGGTCGAGAGCCATGCGTCCTCCGAAACACGACCCTGCCAATCCGCACTGCTTCTTGACACACTGTTCGCTTAACCAGGAAGCCAGCCGCACCAATGCGTCGGAGGACACACCGTCCAGCTGGCGACCGAAGTCAGCGTGCATGCGCCTGGCCCGTCACAAGGAGTCGCTAGAGCGCAATGGGACAAGGACGTCCCGGCCCGGCAAAACCTTCCTCTAACCCGGACGACGCTGGGCCAATTGTGGGCCAATGGGTCTCCCGGTTGCAGACGGCTGCGAAACAGCCCGGGATCGAACCCGGGTCTGTAGTGACGCCTCAAGCACGCTGCAGTGCCTTAAACCGCTGTGCCACTCAGGAGGCCCCCTTACACTAATTCTAACTACTAATTCACTACTGTAAGTCGCTCTGGATAAGAGCGTCAGCTAAATGACTAAAATGTCAAAGTAACCTTAAAATAGCACTTGTCCTCATGGGGACATGGGAAATGTCCCTACGAGGGAGAATTTTCCTTGCTTCACTATCCTCGTGGGGACTTTTGGGGATTGTAGGTCCCCACAAGGATAGAAGAACCAACCCACACACACTCTTACCCTGAGCGATGCGTAGTTTGACCTCCAGGTCAACAGGGGTGGACACCACAGACTTGGTGAGAACCAGGACGTTCTCCAGCCCTATCACCACCACCAGATAGGGGAAGATCTCACTGACAGAGAGAGAGACACAAGCAGAGACAACATGATTACAAAGCTGTTGTGAATAATACTTCATAATCTCATTTGAGTAACCAGTGCTCTCAGAGTGCTTATTCGTGGATAAGATGATAGATGCAAGTTTGGATGTTAGGGTGGGAGAGAGGTCAGGTTTTTCAATTTGATTCATTTGATTGTCGTCAAATTGTCGCACAAATAAAAAAACAGGTTAAAAATAGAAAACGGGACATTTAGCAGACAAGAGTAGGGATGATGAAAGAGAGGAGGGCCGATTGAAGACAGACCAGGTTTGACAGACAGTAAACCAGAGATATGCTATCATTACACGTGAAGATAAGGGTTGGAGGTCAGTACGCAACAAAACTACCCCGCAGAAGATAAAGACCAAACACACGTGTTATTACTTCAACAGGCTTTATTGTGTGGCCATTGTGTCAATATGCACGACAGTGGGTATGTAGGTCTATGTGCGTGTGGACCCTGGAATCTTGATTGATGGTTGGTGAGATTTGGATGGTGTGAGATGGTCACGCCATCCTCTACATTCCAATAAGCTGGGTGTGATTGGCCAGGTACGCCACATCAATATCTATCCCCGCCCTCTTAAGAATCCCTCCTCCCCTTTGAGTCCACATCTGTTGCCCTTGGTAACACAGTCCCCTGTCACTCACTGTACATTAACGTCTGCAGTCCCACAGTAATCCATACAGATCAATGAGCAGGAGAGGGTCAGGGGCTTTTAGGTTGAGAATGTGTGTGTGTGTGTGTGTGTGTGTGTGTGTGTGTGTGTGTGTGTGTGTGTGTGTGTGTGTGTGTGTGTGTGTGTGTGTGTGTGTGTGTGTGTGTGTGTGTGTGTTTCTTACCCTCCATTGAGTGTGGGCGTCAGGCCGAACAGGGTGCAGAGCCCCACAGACATAAGCAGAGAGCTGAGCACCGTTACCACGGCAGCCAGCGCCAAGCCCCATTTTGACTTCACCATGTCAATCTTACCTGGAGAGAGGAAGAAGTAGAGTTAGCACAGAGTCTACACACACTGGGAGGAAAGAGTTAACATAGACAGAGTCTACACACACTGGGAGGAAAGAGTTAACATAGACAGAGTTTACACACACTGGGAGGAAAGAGTTAACATAGACAAAGTTTACACACACTGGGAGGAAAGAGTTAACATAGACAGAGTCTACACACACTGGGAGGAAAGAGTTAACATAGACAAAGTTTACACACACTGGGAGGAAAGAGTTTACATAGACAGAGGCTACACACACTGGGAGGAAAGAGTTTACATAGACAAAGTTTACACACACTGGGAGGAAAGAGTTAACATAGACAGAGTCTACACACACTGGGAGGAAAGAGTTAACATAGACAGAGTCTACACACACTGGGAGGAAAGAGTTAACATAGACAAAGTTTACACACACTGGGAGGAAAGAGTTAACATAGACAGAGGCTACACACACTGGGAGGAAAGAGTTAACATAGGACTCTGTCTAACACCCACACTACAAAGAAGAATGTCTCTGAGCATGAGAGTTTATGCAGCTTTTAGTTGAAATGAGGTTTGTGCACAGAACATATTGCATGTGTGTGCCAGCATATTGTTGGTGTTGGCACACATTGGTGAGTCTTATCATGGTAGATTATTATGGTGGACTACAGTGTTCCTGTGTAGGAGATTATCCCTGGACTAGACAGGAACAGCCTTGGCTAGGACTCAGTCAAACACACACACACACACACACACACACACACACACACACACACACACACACACACACACACACACACACACACACACACACACACACACACACACACACACACACACACACACACACACACACACACACACACACACACACACACACACACACACTAATCTGGACCTTGGCTCTGTGGCCTTGACTGGGCACAATATCCGAGAGAAAACGAGAGGCCCCCAAAGCAAGACATTCGACTTCAGCATTTCATTTGAAACCAATTTCCCCCCACCGGCCTTAGTAATGGGATACATTACCTCAATGACGAAGGGATGGGAAGAAGGATGCATCTTTAACTAAATGAAACTAAGCCAACTCTTTCAGATCAGCGCAGATGAAGGGAAGCTCTTTAGACTATTGAGATGCCCCCGTGGCGCCCAGACTCCAGTCAGAGACTTACGTGTGGAGAAGTAGATGTAGGCGAACAGTATGATGTAGGTGGTGACCAGCGGGATGAGCTCGGCCATGCCTATCTCCTCCTTGAAGTGCACGTGCACCATGTGGTCCTCGCGCAGGCTGCAGTTCACCGAGGGGTGCAGCTGGAGGAGACGCGCCCGCAGGCTAGACAGGAACCTGGCGTCGTAGCTGCCCAGGACCATGGTGATGGTGTAGGTGACCACCCTCTTCCTGCTGTACAGACTCACCCCTGTGTGTTTCACCGGGACGCCAAACAGCAGGTCTAACAGATATCACACCCACACACACACACACACACACACACACACACCACACACACACACACACACACACACACACACACACACACAATTACCAGTCTGCCTGACACTAGTTGGGTATGAGTATGTGAGCAGTGAGGAGCGTGCCCAATTTGACTGGAGCACGGAGCGAGATTCCCAAAAGGCTGGAGCGTCGGCCATCTTGCCCGCTCTAATTCCGCTCCAAAAAAGTAGCGCTCACTTCAGGAGCTCAGGGCATGTCCAGCCCACCATGCATTTGTAGTCTACTTGTGTGCTGCTATAGCCCCATGCTTTAGCGACAGCCATGGAGTTCACTAAAGATTTTTTATAAAGAAACTGATAAAACACACAGGTGCAAAATCATGGCGACTTACAAAGATGAGGACCAGGAGCAAGAGAAGGAGTTTGTTGATGTAATGTCTACAACTAGAGAATCATTGTGGAATCTGAAAAGACACGTATCCCGAAAGCATGACAGTATGCTTACTACATCCACATGCTAAAAGAAAGGAACGAGGTTTGTAGATAACTAACTGTGTCATTGTAGCAAAGTATTTATAAACCAAAAAATCTGTTCCCTTAATAGAGATAAATTAGGCCATAAATATTTTGGCCCAATAGGCCTGGTACATTCCCACTTTCAAGGAGCTTTCCGTTTTCATTGGGTTATTTTGCCTAAAAACCTTTAGGCCTATCTATAGAACATTTTTAAAACAACTCTACATCTCAGCTCAGCCTGGCAAGAGTGGCCAAAAGGGTGTTTATCATCCCCAGTGGCTCTGCAGGTGTAGAGAGGATATTCTCAGCTGCTGGCCTGCTCTCCAGGCACCATCGCATGAGTCTGAACCCACAGACTGGCGTGTATTCAAAACATTTATTAAAAGGCACTGTAGACAGACTAATAAGGCATTTTTCATTTTGTTTGTATTTAATTCTAAGTAAGTCACAGCCTAAATGCCAAATTGATAGACTATAATGATTTAATACAACTAAATGTTGTATGTCCCTATCAGCCTGGTGTTGTATTCACAAATGCTTCACAATGTATTTCTTTGTAGGCTACAGCCTTGAAATAATTGAAATAATACAGCCTAAATAATTTGTTCCTTCTTAGTCTCCCTGTCTGGCTCCTGACCTATTTAGAGTGTTTATATACGGTTTAATATGACATGTAGCCTATTTGGAATGATGTTCACTTCTTACATTCACCTTCTCATGTTTATTCAAACACCTTTCATTCAAATCCATATGGTTTGGTTTCAATACTTAAAAAACAATTGGTACAGTGCCTTCAAAGCTCATCACTAAGCTAACGAGCCTGGGACTAAACACCTCCCTCCGCAACTGGATCCTGGACTTCCTGACGGGCCGCCCCCAGGTGGTAAAGGTAGGTAACAACACATCTGATCCACGATGATCCTCAACACGAGGGCCCCTCAGGGGTGCGTGCTCAGTCCCCTCCTGTATTCCCTGTTCACCCATGACTGCATGGCCAGGCACGACTCCAACACCATCAATAAGTTTGCAGACGACAGTGGTAGGCCTGATCACCGACAACGATGAGACAGCCTATAGGGAGGAGGTCAGAGACCTGGCAGTGTGGTGCCAGGACAACAACCTCTCCCTCAACGTGATCAAGACAAAGGAGATGATTGTGGACTACAGGAAAAGGAGGGCGGAGCGCGTCCCCATTTTCATCGACAGGGCTGTAGTGGAGCAGGTTGAGAGCTTCAACCCCTATTCCCCCTCGGAGACTGAAAAGATCTGTCATGGGTCCTCAGATCCTCAAAAAGTTATACAGCTGCACCATCGAGAGCATTCTGACTGGTTGCATCACCGCCTGGTATGGCAACTGCTCGGCCTCTGACCGCAAGGCACCACAGAGGGTAGTGCATATGGCCCAGTACATCACTGGGGCCAAGCTTCCTGCCATCCAGGACCTCTATACCAGGCGGTGTCAGAGGAAGGCCCTAAAAATTGCCAAATACTCCAGCCACCCTAGTCATAGACTGTTCTCTCTGCTACCTCAAGCAGTACCAGAGCGCCACGTCTTGGTCCAAAAGGCTTCTTAACAGCTGCTACCCCCAAGTCAAATGGCTGCCCAGACTATTTGCATTGAACCCCCCGCCTCCACCTTTATGCTGCTGCTACTCTCTGTTTATTATCTATGCATAGTCACTTTACCTCTACCTACATGTACATATTACCCCAATTACCTTGACTAACCTGTGCCCCTGCACATTGACTCTGTACCGGTACCCCCTGTATATAGGCCGTCACTGTAAATAAGAATTTGTTCTTAACTGACTTGCCTAGTTAAATAAAAGGTTCAATAAAATACAAATAAGTAAATATTGCCTCGCTACTGTTATTTTATTGTTGCTCTTTAATTGTTTGTTATTTTTCACTAGCAAATACTTTAACACTTATTTTTCTTATAACTGCATTGTTGGTTAAGGGCTTGTAAGAAAGCATTTCACTGTAAGGTCTACATCTGTTGTATTCGGCGCATGTGACAAATACAATTTGATTTGATTAGTAGATCCAAGTAGTCACAAAAATAGACGGGTGTTGGTTAAATTGTGATTTTAATGAATGGAGCGAATTTGGCGCGGGTTTTTAGTGGAAAGGACATGGAGGGTAAGCACCACTCCATTAGCGACGAGCGGCTTGCTCACACGCTCTGGTTGGGGCTCAATGAGCATTAGCCAAAGGGATACAAAAGGATGCTTCCTTTGCTCTGCCCTCCATTTACCTCACCCCTCCCTTCCCTTCCTGCCCTCTCTACCTCTCAGTGTGGCCGAGGTGTGCAGTCCTTTGGGTTCGTGCTGGTGGACGGTCTTCAGCAGGTCGGGGTCAGAGTCAAACAGCTCCCGCTGGTTCTGCCAGTAGTTGCCGGGGGAGACCAGCAGACAACCGTGCTCTGGCAGCACTGTCTGCATACGCCGTAACCCCGGCAACAGGTCCGTCACCTGCAGGCAGAGCGCCTCCAAGCTCTTGACCCCAGAACTGCAAAGAGACGAAAGGTAAGTCCGGTCAAGTCAAGGTGCATTTTAAAAAGGTAGAGAAAGCTAGAGGTGGGGGAGAGACAGTGGATGTGCGTGTGTAGTTTCCCATACCCGTCGTTGTGTACATGGTTGCGGATCTCCTCCAGCAGGCTGAATACACGGCCCAGTGGGGAGCGAAACACGTCCACAGGGACCAGCGTACTGTCCCAGGGAGACACAGCTGCCTTCACCAGGACCTGCTGAATGTAGGCCACCGGAGGACCCCGATACTGGAGGAACAGAGCCATAGAGGGTTTTGAAAAACATGGCAGAGAAACAGATGAGTTACTTATTTTACAGTCCCTTTTTCAGCTGGTATTTCAAAGAACTAACTACCTGGTACCAAATGGTACTTAGTGGTGTTGGTTTTACAGATCATGATACTACAAATGTACCATGTAAACAGTCAAGCCATGTAGGTACTGTAAGCGGGGTGATCTTTTGACCATGAGTCTTACCCAGTCAGGCCGCTCGCCGAGGTCTCCCTGGGGCTCATGGGAAGGGACGGTGTAATCTCGGACCCGTGTGGTGAACTCCACCGGCCCGGTCCCCGGGAGAGGCAGCCGCAGCAGGGGGTAACTGAGAGAGGGGGAGAGAGCGATGACATGGGAGAACATGGGAGTGGAGAATAAGTGACAGTGGGGTCCGAATATTAGTTACAGGCCTGAGTATTGTGAATTATTATCCCAGCAATAAAATACACACCCTCTACCAAAATGATAATTTCCTTACAGTTAAATGTACACTGAACAAAGATAAACGCAACATGTAACAATTTCAAAGATTTTACTGAGTTTCAGTTCAAATAAGAAAATCAGTCAATTAAAAAAAAATCATTAGGCCCTAATCTATGGATTTCACATGACTGGGAATACAGATATGCATCTGTTGGTCACAGATACCTTAAAAGAAACGGTAGGGGCGTGGATCAGAAAACCAGTCAGTATCTGGTGACCATTATTTGCCTCATGTAGCAAGACATCTATTTAGCATAGAGTTGATCAAGCTGTTGCAAAGTTGCTGGATATTGGCGGGAACTGGTACAAGCTGTCGTACACATCGTTCCAGAGCATCCCAAACATGCTCAATGGGCGACATGTCTGGACAGTATGCAGGCCATGGAAGAACTGGGACATTTTCAGCTTCCAGGAATTGTGTACAGATCCTTGCAACATGGGGCTGTGCATTATCATACTGAAAAATGAGGTGATTGCGTCGGATGAATGGCACGACAATGGGCCTCAGGATCTCATCACGGTATATCTGTGCATTCAAATCGCCATCGCTAAAATGCGATTGCGTTCGTAGTCTGTAACTTATGCCTGCCTACACCCTAACCCCACTGCCACCATGGGGAATTCTGTTCACAATAGCAAACCACTCGCCCACACAACTCCATCTGCTGGTACAGTTGAAACCAGGATTCATCCGTGAAGAGCACACTTCTCCAGCGTGCCAGTGGCCATCTAATGTGAGCATTTGCCCACTGAAGTTGGTTGCGATGCTGAACTGCAGTCAGGTCAAGACCTTGGTGAGGACGACGAGCACGCATATGAGCTTTCCAGAAACGGTTTCTGACAGTTTGTGCAGAAATTCTTCAGTTGTGCAAACCCACAGTTTCATCAGCTGTCTGGGTGGCTGGTCTCAGACGATCCCACAGGTGTAGGCCAATTGCACGCTCCCTCAAAACTTGAGACATCTGTGGTATTTTGCTGTGTGACAAACCTGCACATTTTAGAGTGGCTTTTTATAGTCCCCAGCACAAGGTGCACCTGTGTAATGATCATGTGGTTAATTAGCTTCTTGATATACCACACCTGTTAGGTGGATGGATTATCTTGGCAAAGGCAAAATGCTCACTAACACAGACGTAAAGAAATGTGTGCACCAAATTTGAGAGAATTTCAGGGATCTTTTATTTTAGCACATGAAACCAACACTTTACATGTTGTGTTTATATTGTTGTTCAGTATAATAATACATGTGTATATAAGCATCCCTGAGTGTGCAAGTGTGTGAATGTCTGTGTAAGAGAGAAAAAAAGAAGTCGGTGCCACTGCCTCCCCTGTCCTTTGTTGGCAGATTTAGCATTAACTAGAGACCGACACCCCTGCTTCCCTGGGAAGAGGTTGGCTCTTACCAAACACACTGAGATTTACAAGATTTAGTAGACCGATACACTCGCACGTGCACAATTGCACGCCCCACACACAGACACAGGAACAAACACACACACATACTTAATGAGAAAAGGATTGAAGGGGTTTAGCGCTTAATATGCATGTCGATACCATATCCACTCATGAATGTGTGTTTGTAAAACATGAGTCTACTAATGCCCACTAATTCCACCCTAATGCAAGAGTAAGTAACTACAACCTTTCATCCCAGGTTGTCATCGTCTTCACTCAACCATTCTCCTAGAAAGGACCACTTTCTAGGGCCCATTTGCCCTGCGAACAAACTCATTTTAAATGAGGAAAAAAACAAAGAAAACCAAAAAGTGCATTAAGTTCAAGGTCGCCTCCAAAATTCATGGAAAGCTACGAGGCTACTGAGGCAAAGACAAACAGCCAGAGTGACAGTGCTGCATTTGTCTGTCTGTCAGGCCATTGGGTACACTTTACCACGACTGGAAATGATGACGACAGCCTGGCAATACTGTAGCAAAGGGATGAATGTAGGTACAAATTTGGAGGACGCCAACCATAACCAGTTAAAATCTCTGTGCCACCTAGTTCTATAAAAATCCGGACCTTGTGAGTGGAAATCTATAAAGTTGAAGCCCACTTCCATAGACGAGCAAAAGCATTTCAAACCTCTTGAATAATTAACTGAAGATTCCAACAGGTCACTGGGAAATAGATTTTCAGGTGAGGACTGAACACACTGACACGTTTCTGGGTGTTCTACACACTAAACACTGTCAAAACTGACTCAGTATCCTGACCTGCAACACATCAATATGTGCAGTTTGCATAGTTCCACAGTATAGTACAAGAAATCAAATATTTTTGGTCACATACACATATTTAGCAGATGTTATTGCGGGTGTAGCGAAATGCTTGTGTTTTTTTAATAGTGATGTGACAGACAGTGTTGCTCAGTATCTAAGTGCTTAAACACTCTTTCATCCTGCTTCTTTGGCAGCCTGTCAGGCCTGGGGCCACGGGATACAGATTTCTCTTTGAGGACACTACACCCTCTCTCCCGCTCGCTCTCCCTCTCTAAGGTCACTGTACTGCCACAAAGGGCTTTTGTTTTGCAGCAGGAGCCCCCACCTCCTGGGAGGCAGATGGAGGGCCAGGAACACACAGATAGGCCTACTCTCCAGGGGTCACTTTCTCACAGCCCTCTGCTGTGTCTCTCTTTTTAACTCTGCTTCCACCCCTTTAATTCCCTGCACTCAGTGCAGCTGTCAGCCAGCCGTGCTTTTGGCACTGCTGCTTCCACGGTTCCATGCTGTACCGAATTCGTTCCATCCTGTCCTGACTTCTCATCTGTGACCTTTCAACTGTGACGGGGTTGACCTCTAATGTGGAACTCTGAGGTGGAAAAGGGTGTGTTCTGTTCCGAGTGCCGATTTATGTGTATGGCTATGGCCGTTTCATTTAGTTGACTGGGTTTGCAGGTCCTGCTCCTTTTTCTCCCAGCTCTGTTGTTTACCTATGTTTTTCATTTTCATCCATCCGCTTCTCTTCTACTGACCTACCATCTCACCTCTGCCCATGTGGATCAAAAAAATACATACAATCCTTTCAAAACCTGCCATAAACGTGTTCAGAGAAACCAGTACAAGAACTCTCACATATAATCTCTTGAAGATGCACACGCCCATCCCCAGAACCCCCTTCCCTCATAGACACTCCCCTTCCTCAGACGTACCAGCAGGCGAGAATACTGGCGGATGTGAAGAGGATGATGGGCACCGGATAGGAAGCGCAAAGCAGCCCATGGCGGTAAAACGCCGCCGAGATCTTCTCTCGCAGCCGCTCTCTCACCGTCATCCTGGGGGGCGGGGTCAGCTGCCGGCCATCGGGGGGGCGGGCGAGGACGGAGTGCCGTGGGGCATCCAGGGACCTAGGGAACCACAGAGACGAGAGGTGTGGGTTAATACAAACTCAGAGATACCATGGTTGGGGTCAATTCAAATGGAATGCAGTCAATTCAGGAAGTGATTTGAATTGAAAATTAACAAATGGAAAAAGCTTTGAATTAAAGCATTGGACATAGGTGGCCTTTTTTAAATTATTGAATTGGAATTTCAGTTTACTTCCTGAATTGACTGCCTTCATTTTGAATTGACCTCAACCCTGGAGGATACTCGTCACTCACCACAGAATCAGCTGCTGATGAATGTAGCCTGTGTTCATGTTGCTTTGGACGAGTCTGCCTTATTACCAATTTATTACACAAAACACCTCAAACCCATATATGGTCACACACTGCAGAAACCAAAGAAAAGCCCTCACTAACTCCCTGTCCTATCAGAAACACCAGAGATATCACGTCTACATTTCCCATCCCTAACACCACCACAAGATATTTGGTCCTACCCGTCCGTCCCAAGTACAACCTTCATTTAGAGACAACCTTACCAGATTGGCTAGGCTACATCACAGTACCTTCTAACCCCAGACAAACGCAGCCCTGCCACAGCATCGATCTAGCTAGTCTAGTTACTATCCCAGACAAACTCAGCCCTGCCACAGCATCTATCTATCTAGCTAGTCTAGTTACTATCCCAGACAAACTCAGCCCTGCCACAGCATCTATCTATCTAGCTAGTCTAGTTACTATCCCAGACAAACTCAGCCCTGCCACAGCATCTATCTATCTAGCTAGTCTAGTTACTATCCCAGACAAACTCAGCCCTGCCACAGCCATCTATCTAGCTAGTCTAGTTACTATCCCAGACAAACTCAGCCCTGCCACAGCATCTATCTAGCTAGTCTAGTTACTATCCCAGACAAACTCAGCCCTGCCACAGCATCTATCTAGCTAGTCTAGTTACTATCCCAGACAAACTCAGCCCTGCCACAGCATCTATCTAGCTAGTCTAGTTACTATCCCAGACAAACTCAGCCCTGCCACAGCATCTATCTAGCTAGTCTAGTTACTATCCCAGACAAACTCAGCCCTGTCCCAGTTGCATTTCTTTAATCGGAAAAAGTGCCTTTCTGTCCCAGTACCTGTTCAGGGGGAGGTTGGCTGCCTCTCACGCTCTCTCGTGCCTGTTTGGCCTAAGTCCTCCAAAAGCACCGGATTTTAAAGGTTTCACGGAGACCCATGGCTTTAAACAACAGAGCCCTATTTCAGGCACCACAGCCAAAGTGTGACTGACTGGCTCAGCTCTACCCCCTGAGAACTCTGGAAACATTCCTAGGGGAATTTAGCCTACCTCTGGAGCGGCTTGATCTTCCACTATAAATACTCTATGTACAGTAAACACAGCAGGCAGCACAACACACACACATACCAACACAATGGCTAGAGGGTAAACCGACGGTTGAATTTAATCAGAGGCCTCGAGTGCCGTGACTCACCCCATTTCTACTTTGCTCTACATATTGACCTGATATCTAGCCTGTAGGTCCCAATATGCCCTGTTCGTCCATCTCCTCAGTCCTTCCCTGGTGTTGTGGTGCAGGAAAGCGAGGCCTGAGTTGGCAGGTGCTCAACAACATCTCCGTCAGTGAGTTAATCCGGGATAGGAAACTCCACAATGAGGCTCACAGGTCTACGCCCCCACCCTCTCTACCTCTTTTTCCCTAGTCTCTCCATCCTGCAGCTACACGGGTGAGGCAGACATAACTGGTAACACTGTACACACATCAGGCAGGCAGTCAAGTCAGTCTGCACATGACAGTGAGTTTTTAATTTTAATTTTATATTTTACCTTTATTTAACTAGGCAAGTCAGTTAAGAACAAATTCTTCTTTTCAATGACGGCCTAGGAACAGTGGGTTAACTGCCTGGTTCAGGGGCAGAACGACAGATTTTTACCTTGTCAGCTCGGCGATTCGATCCAGCAACCTTCCGATTACTAGTCCAATGCTCTAACCACTAGGCAACCTGCCGCCCCAGTCATCAGCGCATACCTCAGACTATGAGGCTTTTTAAGACAAAGAAAATGACTGACCCAGCCAGCAATACAACAGAGACTTTATGATGCCAAATCTTGAGACATGTGCCACTATGGAGTCCAGTAGCCCAGCTCAGGGAGGGAGCTGCAGTTTACCTTCAGTAGGCCTACCTGCCTAACCACTCATACAGAAAACAACACAGCTTCTGACAAAACAGAGCATGTCATTATGTTCCAAAAGCACTTGTGCAAGAACATCAGGGACGAAAATGCCTCCCAAAACCATAAACCTCTTTTTACATAGTAGCCCGTGTGCGCACTGTAGACATGTTTT
This sequence comes from Salmo salar, assembly GCF_965601325.2. Lineage (NCBI taxonomy): Eukaryota > Metazoa > Chordata > Actinopteri > Salmoniformes > Salmonidae > Salmo > Salmo salar. The sequence goes on from NC_138295.1 coordinate 61,120,788, forward strand.
TCTAGTTGCAAGTTCCCAGGAAATGAAAATAAGATTATAATTTAAATGGTGCGTACAGGTAGGCTACATTTTCCAACAAATGTGCAGACACGCTTCTCTCAGAAACATGTTTGCTAGCTCATGGAGGAATTGGTAACAGAGTTACACAAGACTAGGCTTAAGATTTCATCATATGCTGCTCTGAAGAAGAGTGTGCCTGAAGTAAACCAAATAAATGCTTACCTCCTAACGACGCTTCCTAAAATCCCCAGTTTGAAGGCATCGTTGGATCCTATACAGTCCATTGCCATGATCCACACCTGTGTAAGGGGTCTTAAAACCCAAAGTAAAAAAGCTAAGACTCCTCGCAAGTAGCACCATAAAAGCAGGGATTTTAGGCTGCATTGAGAAGCAGCAAGATTGTATTTCAGCTCCCTTCTCCCATAGTGAACTGAGCACTTGCTCCTCAGCTCTAATGCACCATAACTGTACAGACCATTCTTGAGTCAATGTCAGCTGGGACTAATGCCTGAAGGCTTTATTGCGACAGCTCATTTACAGCCAACCATTTACAAACACACAGGGAGCAAATTGGCCCAGTCAATCAGTAACCACTATTATGTCATCGAAAATGGCAAAAACCCGGTCCAAAAACTACAATGAAAACGTTGAGTGACCCGTCACAAAGGCTTTAGTGATGAGACACAATGAACATTTAAATGGAAAATCAGTGGGCCTATGTGTATTGTGCAACAACAACAAAAAACTCCTTAAGATTCACATACTGAGTTGAATAAAATATCAGCTTTTTTTTAAAGAAAATTGTATGTAACGTGAATGTGTGGGCGTGTGTGGTTTAAACATGCATGAAACATACAGTAGGTGAATGAATGTGAGAAGTGTAAAAATGTGAAAGTGCACAGAATGTCAATAAGTCTATATTTGACTGAGTTTCGAATTTGGACGGCAGATGGTTTTACTTCAACCATCAAGTTTTAAGCAAAAGAATACATTAAACACACACACACACACACACACAGTACCAGTCAAAAGTTTGGACAACTACTCATTCAAGGGTTTTTCTTTATTTTTTACAATTTTCTACATTGTAGAATAATAATGAAGACATCAAAACCATGTAATAACACATGGAATCATGTAGTAACCAAAAAAAAAGTGTTTAACAAATCAAAATATATTTTACATTTGAGATTCTTCAAAGTAGCCACCCTTTGCCTTGATGACATATTTGAACACTCTTGGCACTCTCTCAACCAGCTTCACCTGGAACGCTTTTCCAATAGCCTTGAAAGAGTTCCCACATATGCTGAGCACCTGTTGGCTGCTTTTCCTTCACTCTGCGGTCCAACTCATCCCAAACCATGGGTTGAGGTCGGGTGATTGTGGAGGCCAGGTCATCTGATTCAGCACTCCATCACTCTCCTTTGTCAAATAGCCCTTACACAGCCTGGAGGTGTGTTGGGTCATTGTCCTGTTGAAAAACAAATCATAGTCCCACTAAGTGCAAACCAGATGGGATGGCGTATCACTGTAGAATGCTGTGGTAGCCATGCCGGTTAAGTGTGCCTTGAATTATAAATAAATCACTCGCAGTGTCACCAGCAAAGCACCCCACACCACCTCCTCCATGCTTCACGGTGGGAACCACACATGCGGAGATCATCCATTCACCTACTCTGCGTCTCACAAAGACACGAAAGTTGGAACCAAACATCTCAAATTTGGACTCATCAGACCAAAGGAAAGATTTCCACCGGTCTAATGTCCATTGCTCGTGCAAGTCTCTTCTTCTTATTGGTATTATTAGTAGTGGTATCTTTGCAGCAATTCAACCATGAAGGCCTGATTCACGCAGTCACCTCTGAACAGTTGATGTTGAGATGTGTCTGTTACTTGAACTCTGTGAAGCATTTATTTGGGCTGCAATTTCTGAGGCTGGTAACTCTAATGAACTTATCCTCTGCAGCAGAGGTAACTCTGGGTCTTCCTTTCCTGAAAAAAGAGCCAGTTTCATCATAGCGCTTCATTGTCTTTGCGACTGCACTTTCAAAGTTTTTAACATTTTCCATATTGACTGACCTTCATGACTTAAAGTAATGATGGACTGTTGTTTCTCTTTGCTTATTTGAGCTGTTCTTGCCATTATATGGCCTTGGTCTTTTACCAAATAGGGCTATCTTCTGTATACCATACCTTGTCAAGAGACAACAGATTGGCTCAAAGGCATTAAGAAGTTAAGAAATTCCACAAATGAACTTTTAACAAGGCACACCTGTTAATTTAAATGCATTCCATTCCAGGTGACTACCTCAGGAAGCTGGTTGAGAGAATGCCAAGAGTGTGCAAAGCTGTCAAAGGCAAAGGGTGGCCAATTTGGAGAATCTGAAATATAACAAATATTTTGATTTGTTCAACACTTTTTTGGTTACTTCTTGATTCCATGCGTTTTTTGATAGTTTGGATGTCTTCACTATTATTATACAATGTAGAAAACAGTAAAAATAAAGAAAACCCCTTGAATGAGGTGTCCACTCCAAACTTGTTACTAGTACTGTGTACACACACACACACAGTTGAAGTCAGAAGTCATTAAAACTCATTTTTCAACCACTCTACAAATTTCTTGTTAACAAACTAGTTTTGGCAAGTCGGTTAGGACATCTACTTTGTGCATGACACAAGTCATTTTTCCAACAATTGTTTACAGATTATTTCACTTATAAAACTCACTGTATCACAATTCCAGTGGGTCAGAAGTTTACATACACTAAGTTGACTGTGCCTTTAAACAACTTGGAAAATTCCAGAATATTACGTCATGGCATCATTTGAGTCAATTGGAGGTGTACCTGTTGATGTATTTCAAGGCCTACCTTCAAACTCAGTGCCTCTTTGCTTGACATCATGTGAAAATCATAAGAAATCAGCCAAGACCTCAGAAATAAAATTGTAGACCTCCACAAGTCTGGTTCATCCTTGGGAACAATTTCCAAACGCCTGAAGGTACCACGTTCCCCCGTTACAAACAATAGTACGCAAGTATAAACACCATGGGACCACGCAGCAGTCATACTGCTCAGGAAGGAGACACGTTCTGTCTCCTAGAGATGAACGTACTTTGGTGCGAAAAGTGCAAATCAATCCCAGAACAGCAGCAAAGGACCTTATGAAGATGCTGGAGGAAACAGGTACAAAAGTATCAATATCCACAGTAAAACGAGTCCTATATCGACATAACCTGAATGGCCGCTCAGCAAGGAAGAAGCCACTGCTCCAAAACCGCCATAAAAAAAGCCAGACTACGGTTTGCAACTGCACATGGGAACAAAGATCGTACTTTTTGGAGAAATGTCCTCTGGTCTGATGAAACAAAAATAGAACTGTTTGGCCATAATGACCATCGTTATGTTTGGAGGAAAAAGGGGGATGCTTGCAAGCCGAAGAACACCATCCCAACCGTGAAGCATGGGGGTGGCAGCATCATGTTGTGGGGGTGCTTTGCTGCAGGGGGACTGGTGCACTTCACAAAATAGATGGCATCATGAGGGAGGAAAATTATGTGGATATATTGAAGCAACATTTCAAGACATCAGTCAGGAAGTTAAAGCTTGGTCGCAAATGGGTCTTCCAAATGGACAATGACCCCAAGCATACTTCCAAAGTTGTGGCAAAATGGCTTAAGGACAACAAAGTGAAGGTATTGGAGTGGCCATCACAAAGCCCTGACCTCAATCCCATAGAAAACTTGTGGGCAGAACTGAAAAAGTGTGTGCGAGCAAGGAGGCCTACAAACCTGACTCAGTTACACCAGCTCTGTCAGGAGAAATGGGCCAAGATTCACCCAACTTATTGTGGGAAGCTTGCTAAAGGCTACCCGAACCATTTGACCCAAGTTAAACAATTTAAAGGCAATGCTAGCAAATACTAATTCAGTGTATGTAAACTTCTGACCCACTGGGAAGGTGATGAAAGAAATAAAAACTGAAATAAATCAATCACTCTCTCTACTATTATTCTGACATTTCACATCTTAACATAAAGTGGTGATCCTAACTGACCTAAAACAGGGAATTTTTACTAGGATTAAATGTCAGGAATTGTGAAAAACTGAGTTTAAATGCATTTGGCTAAGGTGTATGTAAACTTCCGACTTCAACTGTATATGCACAAAACACATACTGAACAAAAATATCAACACTACATGCAACCATTTCAAAGACTTTACCAAGTTACAGTTCATAAGGAAAACAGTTCATTTAAATAAAATGATTAGACCCTAATCTATGAATTTCACATGACTGGGAATACGGATATGCATCTGTTGGTCACAGATACACTACATGACCAAAGTATGTGGACACCTGCTCGTCAAACATCTCATTCCAATATCATGGGCATTAATATGGAGTTGGTTCCCCCTTTGCTTCTACAACACCCTCCACTCTTCTGAGAAGGCTTTCCACTAGATGTTGGAACATTCCTGGGGGGAGCTGGGGACTTGCTTCCATTCAGCCACAAGAGCATTAGTAATGTCGGGTATTGATGTTGGGCGATTAGGTCTGGCTCGCAGTCTACATTCCAATTCATCTCAAACGTGTTCGATGGGGCTGAGGTCAGGGCTCTGTGCAGGCCAGTCAAGTTCTTCCACACCGATCTCAACAAACCATTTCTTTATGGACCTAGCTTCGTGCACGGAGGCATTGTCATGCTGAAACAGGAATGGGCCGGCCCCGAACTGTTACCACACAGTTACTAGCACATAATCGTTTAGAATGTCATTGAATGCTGTAGTGTTAACATTTCCCTTCACTGGAACTAAGGAGCCTAGCCCGAACCATGAAAAACAGCCCCAGACCATTATTCCTCCTTCACCAAATGGGTGTGGCTGAAATAGCCAAATCCAGTGATTTTAAGGGGTGGCCACATACTTCTGTGTATATATAGCGTACATTTAAAAAAAAAAGTTAGGGTGTGGATCAGAAAACTGGTCAGTATCTGGTGTAACCACCATTTGCCTCATGCAGCACAACATCTCCTTCGCATAAAGTTGATCAGGCTGTTGATTGTGGCCTGTGGAATGTTGTCCCACTCCTCTTCAATGGCTGTGCAAAGTTGCTGGATATTGGTGGGAACTGGAACACGCTGTCGTACGCCTTGATACAGAGAATCCCAAACATGCTCAATAGGGTGACATGTCTGGTGAGTATGCAAGCCATTTTCAGCTTCCAGGAATTGATTACAGATCCTTGCGACATGGGGCCGTGTATTATTAAGCTGAAACATGAGGTGATGGCAGCGGATGAATGGCACGACAATGGGCCTCAGGATCTCGTCACAGTATCTCTGTGCATTCAAATTGCCATCAATAAAATGTAATTGTGCTCGTTGTCTGTAACTTATGCCTGCCCATACCATAACCCCATCACCACCATGGGGCACTCTGTTCACGTTGACATCAGCAAACCACTCGCCCACACGACACCATACATGTGGCCTGCGGTTGAGGCCGGTTGGACGTACTGCCAAATTCTCTAAAACAGAATCTCTCTGCTTATGGCAGAGAAATTAACATTAAATTCTCTGGTAACAGATCTGGTGGACATTCCTGCTGTCATGATGCCAATTACACACTTCCTCAAAACTTGAGACATCTTTGGCATTGTGTTGTGTGACAAAACCTGCACATTTTAGAGTGACCTTTGGTCCCCAGCACAATGTGCACCTGTGTAATGATCATGCTGTTTAATCATCTTATTGATATGCCACACCTGTCTGGTGGATAGATTATCTTGGCAAAGTAGAAAAGCTCCTAACAAGTAAGCGAACAAATTGTGTGCAGAACATTTGAGAAATGTGTGCATATGGAACATTTATGGGATTTTTAATTTCAGCTCATGAAACCAACACTTTACATGTTGCATTTATATTTTTGTTCAGCGTAGATGCTCTTTCAGACATTGAGCCTGTTTATGTGAAGAGAAGTAGATCTTACAGAGTAGTAGGCAACCCTGTTCTGTTTCAGGCACCACACCTGCCACGGCTGATTGATCAGTTCAGTGATTGCCTAAATTCAACACACCTGGTCTTCCAGGTCGGTTAAATCAAAAACATGAAGTGCTTGCGGCACTCCAGGACCAGGGTTGCCTAACTCTGTTCTAAAGGGTGATGCTTTGTCATTACTGTATCTGTACTGCACGATCACTGTTTCCCTCCTCTACAGCTGCTCAGATGGCACAAAGTGGGACAAAAAAAAAAACCACCCAAGACATAATCGCCCCTCAACCCTCTCAATTAAATCCTCCTGGTCAATCTCAATGGGCAGAGAAATCCCAAATACAGTTACTTAATGTGTAGGTGTTGACCAATCAAATTGCATTTGGTCAACGTTAACCAACTGGTGTGGCGCAGCTCTGTAACAATATAAATCCCCAGACAGAAAAGTTTATTTTAATTTGGTATCAATTAGAGATAGCAGTAGTACTAATACATAATTCAGAAACACAGTCACCCTCGTCTGTGCACAGTAGGTAAGGATGGTGATGCAACGCCGTAAATATCCCTACACGTGATCTCAATCAAATCAATTGTTTCAAAGTTTGCCCAATGCTTAGATTAATAATTAATTAGATGGCAGAAAACAATTTATTCACCCACGCGAACAAACTTTACAGGCCTGCCGAGGGCGCGCTGTCGGCTGTCAAACGAGTCACCAGTAGCGTTAGCTTTAACAGGTGCTAACGTTACTTAGCGAGTTAACATTAACGAACACAGGGCAACTTCACTTGAATTCCACTACCTAGCCACCAGCTAGTCGCCATTTACTTTCGTATTACCATTTACACCCGAAACGACCAAAAACGATGTTAATCCATAATTCTGCAACATGGAACGTTGTAAAATCAGCTTCAACGTTTGAATCAAGCTTAACGTCGTTAGCTAGCTTCTACTGTTAGCAGATATGGTAAATGCTTGCTAACACATTGCTGAACGATGCCAACCAACACCAGCAAGGTATCCATGACAGCAAGGCAGGGTTGTTGACCTTACGGTGATAGTAGGGCGGGCAGCTAGGAATTAGATAATCACATTAGCGTTGCCGAGTAATGCCAGTGACATCGTCTGTCAATAGCTATTAGTTAAGCGAACTTGGCTGGCTAGCTTCTACTACCAAAAACACCTAACCGCGAGTCCCGCGTTCATACCCCCCCGCCAAACCCAGAGTTCTACCCTAGGTCGAACAAATATCTTCAACCTTGGTTCTACGCGTCCGACTTCGTTAGTTAGCTTAGATGGTCGCTTTGCTAACTAATCGAGTAAATTAGCTACCTAAATGAACACACCAAAGCTAACGTTAGCTAGTTGACTAGCTAGCTACTACGTTACACTTGCCTGGCTGAATAACTTTCTCGTGTCTTCGTCGATAGTGCTGGTCCTGCTATCGAGGAGCTAGTCGTGTACCGTCTTAACCTCGTTATTCTAGTATCTTGGATTTAGCTAATTTAACTGGAAAAACTGACTACATCAACAGAACCATGTCACTACTTTGTTTCAGCAGCAGCGTGAATTGTCGACCTCTCACCCTTTACTTCATCCAAGACAGGAAAGCATGAGGATATAGCGACACGCGCTGGATATATTACTGTAAACCACACAGTATTTTACCTTCATGACCAACAACGCCCACACTGGTGTTTGTCTTAAATGTGATGTTTTTGTTGTTGTATAACACAAGTCCAACCTAGTTAGGTCAGTTCCCATGTCGCTTGAGAAATTACCTATTCACCCAGGCTTCCTATGTCAGCTTTGCAATACATGTGTCCGGTTGGTTCTAATGCAGAAATCCAATGTTCAATTCAATACCACATCTCCAGTTCAAAACTGATCCCAACCTGTTTCATGACCATAATCCAGCACCTTGGTTCTCCTAAATTGCAAACCTCCCCGCCTGTGTGTTGAGCCCATAGAGATAGATAGATGACTCATCTTTCTAGTTGTGCCATTACAACGTCTATAACAGCATTGGCAGCTCCATTGAGGCAATCTCCATTTTGATGTAGTCCATTTTCTTCTTCGAGATTGGCTGATCCCTCCTGATGACCCGGTTGGACATGATTCCAACAAAGTCACCAGGAGGGATCAGCCAATGAAGTTGGAAGTTCCATGAGGTTGACTACTTTAAAATGTTGGAAGCCCAATGGCCCAATAGCTGCCCATGCTAATACAGCCTTTTGGCCACTAGAGGCCTCTATCATTCTCTGTTTGAGCTCAGAGAGCCATGTGACAGAGGTGAGGGACTGGAGATCGACACTGGGAAGGGAAGCAGAAAGGAGCCATCGAGGGCTTAAAGGAGTACACTGGATGTCCCCCTGGCAAAAAAAGGAAGCCCCCTTGTCGTGGACCTTGTACTGGAAGAGTTTCTTCTGGGTCTGCTGCCTGTCACATTGTCCTCGCCAGCACACTTCCACCTGAAACACACACAGTACGGTTCAGCTTAATGCGTTTAACAGTTCTCTTTTTTTCCACTCTCACACACAAAGAATGTAATCCATCTGACTTGTCCGTGGATGTCCCTGCAGTAGCCGGTGGGGAGACCCTGTACTTGGAGAATGAGGATGGACTGGTGTATAAGGCCCCTCAGCAGCCTCTCTGAGCGTTCATCATCACTCTTCTTCTTCTGCCTCACATCGCACCAACATCACCATGTTGCCCTGCAGATCAAAGAGAAAAGGGATAGTAGATAGAGGGATGTGTGTGATTATTTTAACGGAGACAGACAAAAGAGACAGTGAGCTTGTGATACCGTGCGCCTCCCATGTCACACCACTCATCCGCACACTCCACTAGCTTCCAGCCGAAGCTCGCATCCACTACAAAATCATGGTACTTGCCTACGGAGCAGCAAAAGGAACTGCCCATCTCTACCTTCAGGCTATGCTCAAACCCTACTCCCCAACCCTGTAAATAGCCCATCCAATCTACATCATCCCCATACTGTATTTATTTATTTATCTTGCTCCTTTGCACCCCAGTATCTCAACTTGCACATTCATCTTCTGCACATCCTACCATTCCAGTGTTTAATTGATATTGAAATGACTTTGCCACCATGGCCTATTTATTGCCTTACCTCTCTTATCCTACCTCATTTGCACATGCTGTATATAGATTTTTCTACTGTATTATTGATTGTATGTTTGTTAATTCCATGTGTAACTCTGTTGTTGTATGTGTCGAACTGCTTTGCTTTATCTTGGCCAGGTTACAATTGAAAATGAGACCTTGTTCTCAACTAGCATACCTGGTTAAATAAAGGTGAAATAAAAATAAAATTTAAAAAAACAGAGCACTCTGTTCAGCGTCCTCTGGTCTCTTGGCCCTCCCACCCCTACGCCACAGCAACTCCCGCTCATCCCAGTCCAAGCTCTTCTCTGTCCTGGTACCCCAATGGTGGAACCAGCTTCCCCCTGAAGCTAGGACAGCAGAGACCCTTCCCATCTTCCGAAAACATCTAAAACCCTACCTCTTCAAAGAGCATCTTAAAACATCTAAAACCCTACCTCTTCAAAGAGTATCTTAAAACATCTAAAACCCTACCTCTTCAAAGAGTATCTTAAAACATCTAAAACCCTACCTCTTCAAAGAGCATCTTAAAACATCTAAAACCCTACCTCTTCAAAGAGTATCTTAAAACATCTAAAACCCTACCTCTTCAAAGAGTATCTTAAAACATCTAAAACCCTACCTCTTCAAAGAGTATCTTAAAACATCTAAAACCCTACCTCTTCAAAGAGTATCTTAAAACATCTAAAACCCTACCTCTTCAAAGAGCATCTTAAATCATCCCACAGCCCCCACCGCCCTTCCTACTTTGAGGAAAAATGTACTTACCATGACTGTAATGTGGTTGTCCCACCTAGCTATCTTAAGATGAATGCACTAACTAAGTTGCTCTGGATAAGAGTGTCTGCTAAATGACTCAAATGTAACTGTAAAATGTGATAGACTGTATTATCTGGCCTGCAGCTCGGAGCAGACAGTGGCTCTGCAGTAATGACTGAAGTCCAGTGCTGCCCCAACACTGACCCCCAGACTCAGGACCACACTGAGGTCATCCACCAGGAGCACAGGGGGACCCCACTCCTCACCTCCACCTACTGCCGACCTTACATTGTCCCGCAGTCATATAGACCCCGCAGGCCAGAACTGGGATCTCTGTGGAGGTGGAGGGGAACAGAGAGATGGAGAAAGATTGAGGGGCGAGGGATGAGAGACAAAGAAAGAAAGGGGACATAGAGGAGGAGATAAATTAAGGGGGAAGAGATATTTTCAGATTCATATTATCATTAACTGCTTTGATTACATCAGAAAAAAAGGTGTATGAGTGTGTCAAACAATACAGGCCGGATTCCCGGAACCAGATAAAGTCTATGATATTCTAGGACCAAAATGCACTTTCAATGGAGCTTCTGCACTGAATGAAAATGCTTTTTAGTCCAGGAGTAGGCTTGATCAGAGTCAACGCTACAGACAGGTACCTGAGGAAGTCCACTGCCCGGGTTCCTTTGCTGGACTCCCCCTGAAGCAGTACCCCCAAGCATTCCTTTAGTCCCTCTATGAACACCAGCTGCCCTTTCTCCCTTGCCTGGGCCAAACTCACACCCTGATTAACATGGAGCACAGTGAAAGAACCCATACAACATGTAGTTAATACATCTTCACCAGGCAACAGCAAACCATACACAACTGTAAAGACACATTTACTTGCACAGTATGTATAAGAGTGGCTGGGGGAAAGTTTAACCCAGCGTTTTGGAGGATAAGTATACTCACCAACCGTTGACTGATTGCACTGTAGTGACTGAAGGACTGCACAAGACCCAGGAAACACACCTTACAGCCTGCTGTAAATCACACAAACATTTTTGAGCACGTCTGGCCTCACCAGATTTAATTTTTGATCACTTATGAGAGTGCATCAAAGTAGTACACAACTTGGCCCCATATGTTCCTTCTATTACTGACTGTCATTGTTTTTCACATAACACTACAATCAACAGCAATAATAGAGGGCACGGTGTTACGCACAAGTTTCAGTCAACTAGACATCAGCCCACTCACATAAATCCTCACCTCGTAAATAAAAAGAGAGGAAATTGTGAATGAGGAAGGACGCGTCTGTCTGTTTGTCAGACACCAAGATAAACTCTCCCTGCAGTGAACAGACATAAATCCACAATTGTTAGGATTAGGCATAGGGCTTTAAATTGGTAACGTTTAGGGGTGAGGTTAGGGTTACCGGCTTGACGTTGTCGGGACTAGTATTGAGAATACTGCTGAGCTCTGCAAACATCTTGAGAAGGGATGAAGACTTCTCATACGAATCTTTGGGATGTCTTCTGGTGAGTTGCTATCTTACCTAGTTAGCTAGATAAATACTAACATCGATTGATATAAATTACTTTATTAATAACTAGCTAGAAATCTTAACCAATGACTCTATATATGAACGCTTAACACTCCCAGGAAAATACATTTAGCTAGCGCAGACTGCCGAGAGAGGCTATGAAGTTGGCTAGATTGTTGACACGAATTTTAGCGTTATCCAGGACAAATCCCAACAGCTCAGAGTATTTTTTTTTTTGTCAATAATAACCACATTGTTTAAAACAATTCCACATTCATAGCTATTTCATTTTCTGAATGTTTGTTGTGGAAAAAGTAGCATGGGTGCATGACCGTAGTTTCTACTGCACGAAGACAGGGACAATCTGAGCATGTGAAAAGCGTTTCGAGTTCTTCCTTGATGAGGTTTAACGGCGGTTGGCATCCAATAAATGTTGCATTACCGCCACCTACTAGACTGGAGTACAACTACCTTATACTTTGAAAAAATAAACAAATACCTTACCATCTAACACTACACTCACAAAAAAATCCCTCTACTCCACTATTTAAATCTATTTAGTCCTACCTCAGGCCAACAACCTGAAAGGATGGGACACCACCACTTAACACACCCTGTAACTCTTCTGATGTCAAGTCTCGCACACCCAAATACCTCTCTGCAGCTGCCACCACAACCTCAATTTTCTGCGACTTACGTTCCATCCCTGCAGTACAGTTTATAACCATTGCTATAAATGCTAAAAATCCAATCTTACAGAAACATATATCATTTGTTGGCCTATCCCTCTGTACTGGTACTCTACTACTCACGCCACTCCTCTCAGGATCCCTCCCCCTTGACCCATTTTCCTCTCCTTTCTTTACTGCCTCAGCATATGACAACTTCTGCACTACTCTAACCCTGGAAACCTCAACCTGCCTCTCACGCACGGGACATTTCTGATCCCCAGACCCACGGGTACCCCTACAATTAACACATACCACTACTTTCCCCAATGCTACACATTCCTTTGTCTCATGCCCTTCTGCACACTTCTCACACCTAGGAACCTCTCTCCTACACACTGCTGCCACATACCCATAAGCTTGACACCTGTAACAACATAATGTATTCGGCACAAAAGCTCCTACAGGATAATTTATATATCCTAACATCACTTTGTCGGGCAAAGACTCAACATCAAAACTCAAAAGAACAGACAATGACACTTCTGTTTCACCACTCACGCCACCCTGTCTGCGTCGTACCAAATGACGAGCATCACAAACACCGTCAATCTTCCCCTTCAGTTGGTCAACTTTTACATTTACTGCTACCCCAGTAATCACTCTTTTCAATGACGTCCTTTTTTTGAGAGCAAAACAATTCACATTTCTTGCCCCCATTTTGTTAAACGCGGAGCGCCTTCTTCCTCTAACCAACAGAAATACAAACAATTATCACAAGACCACTTCTGGTTACCCTCACCGATTCAACAGCACCCAACTCTGTTTTCACCCACCTTGAAACCACAAATGGATCAGCCAAAAGGCAAGGGTCTACTTTTTCCAAAAACTTCACTACTACTGTCACAGACTCATCTTTATCCTGACCCTCGGTGCATGGCTCGGGCTCCGAGAACTTTACCACACCTACCAGCTCCGATACTTCGACCTCATTCACTTCCATTTCTCCTCCAGTCTTCAGCTCACTCTACTCACACTTTTTACCATTCTTCTTTAAAGGAAGGGTTAGCTAACATGGTTAGGGTTTGGGGAAGGGTTAACTAACATGCTAAGAAGTTGCAAAGTCGCTAAAAAGTAGTAAGTTGCTAAAATGCTAAAGTTGTCCGTGATAAGATTCAAACTCGCAACCTTTGGGTTGCTAGACGTTTGCGTTATACACCTACCCATCCTCCCCTACCAATCACCCTACTTTAGTTTTTGCCTAAAGTAACCATATGTCTTATGAAACCTACAAAACGTAACATATCATACTCATTTGAGTGTTGCATATTTTCAGTTACTATGTTATGTCTAGTCTATGAAACCAGGCTGCAACTACACATTGCTTTGTCTCATGCCCTCCTGTACACTTCTCACATCTAGGAATCTCCTTCCTACACACTGCTACAATATGACCGTAAACTTGGCACCTAAAACACCGTAATAGGTTCGGGACTAAAGCGCTCATGGTGCTTGTTATTCTAACAACCGCTAACAAGCCATACCTCTTACGGTTCGTTCAGCCATTCCTATGGGGTAAATGAATGAGTAAAGAATGGGGTTTTGGGATAAACGCTGAAAATAAGGTCTGAGGTTAACACAGGTTTAGGAGATCTTATATATATATATATATATATATATGTATGTATGTATGTATGTATGTATGTATGTATGTATGTATGTATGTATGTATGTATGTATGTATGTATGTATGTATGTATGTATGTATGTATGTATGTATGTATGTATGTATGTATGTATGTATGTATGTATGTATGTGTATATATATGTCTGTTAACATGACCTTTATGAATTATGAAGCCTTTATGTGCTTGTTTAGATTACATGAATGCAAAAAAAAATCTCTAAAAACTGATGATTATCTCCAGTTGCGTGCAGTTTTATAAATAATCTCATGCTATTCTAACATTTTTCCATGAGGCTGAGAGAAAATGTTGCTGTTTTAAAGCTAATCTCCTGCAATTCTACACATATTGCCACATATGTCACTGCATGTAGAAAATTCTAGGAAATGTTCAGTAATTGACACAAGCTGTCTCCAATCAATCAATGTCTGGTTGTGTGTTTGGCAGGGGGGGGTCACCTGAGTGGTATACTACAAATCAGCATCAATGAGTTAGCCAGCTAGCTAAAGATAAACAACCAGAAATAACCACACATTTTCTTATTCATTAAGAAAAGTAAACTTAGATATGGGTTTTTGGATTGTGGAGTCAACTATATCATGCCAATTTCAAAAATATAAAGTTAGTTCAGAATATTTATGCAAGATACAGTAGCTGACTAACTGATCTTGCTTTGTTGTATACCCCTCTGAGCCAGGGGAGGCTGAGTTCTGTAAATCTTGATCGTACAAAACCTATTATTTGAACTCACAGACGTAAGAAGCTTGTGGGAACATCAGCATGGAAGATCCGCCCATGAAATTGTTTTTTTTTTGTCTACAAGACAACTGAGGAAGGTTTCGATCCATCAACCTCTGGGTTATAGGCCCAGTGTGCTTCCTCTGCGCCATTCTGCTACAAACCACTCAGATTGACCCAAACCAGCAATCCATGGCTTAGAAAGAAAGTGCCTTATCCATTAGGCCACTGGGGCTTGATGACACAAGTACAGACTGTATGAACTGAAAGAAGCAGGGAAACTGTGATCCCCTGCTCCATATGCTTCCCATGCTGTATGTGTTCATTCTGTGGTCCTGTGGTTATGAATAGAAAAGTAATCTTTAGATAGCCACACAGAAACCCACAAGAAACAGTTCATGTTAACAGAGAAATTGTTTTACTTTATTGTATAGACACAATTATTTTGTTTATATCATAAAAATATAAGCATTGAGTATAATTTCAGTTATTACAGTGCATTCGAAAAGTATTCAGACCCCTTTACTTTTTCCACATTTTGTTACGTTATAGCCTTATTCTAAAATGGATTTTTTTTAAACGTTCCTTATCAATCTACACACAATGACAAAGCAAACTGTTTTTTATAAATTTTTGGACATTTATAAAATGTTTAAAACTGAAATATACATTTACATTAGTATTCAGACCCTTTACTCAGTACTTTGTTGAAGCACCTTTAGCAGCGATTACAGCCTTGAATCTTCTTGGGTATGACGCTACAAGCATGGCGCACCTGTATTTGGGGAGTTTGTCCCATTTCTTTTCTGCAGATCCTCTCATGTTCTGTCAGGTTGGATGGGGAGCGTCGCTGCACAGCTATTTTTAGGTCTCTCCAGAGATATTCAATCGGGTTCAAGTCAGGGCTCTGTCTGGGCCACTCAAGGACATTCAGAGACATGTCCCGGAACCACCCCAAGATTGTCTTGGCTGTGTCCTGTTGGAAGGTAAACCTTTGCCCCAGTCTGAGGTCCTGAGCGCTCTGGAGCAGGTTTTCACCAAGAATTTCTCTGTACTTTGCTCCGTTCATCTTTCCCTCGATCCTGACTATTCTCCCAGTCCCTGTCACTGAAAAACATCCCCAGCATGTTGCTGCCTCCGCCATGCTTCACCGTAGGGATGGTGCCAGATTTCCTCCAGATGTGACACTTGGCATTCAGGCCAAATAGTTCAATCTTGGTTTCATCAGACCAGAGAGTCCTTTAGGGGACTTTTGGCCACTCTCCAATAAAGGCCTGATTGGTGGAGTGCTGGTGAGATGGTTGTCCTTCTGGAAGATTCTCCCTTCTCCACAGAGGAACTCTGGAGCTCTGTCAGAGTGACCATCGGGTTCTTGTTCACCTCCCTAACCAAGGTCCTTCTCCCCCGATTGCTCAGTTAGGACGGGCGGACAGATCTAGGAAGAGTCTTGGTGGTTCCAAACTTCTTCCATTTAAGAATGATGGAGGCCACTGTGTTCTTGGGGACCTTTAATGCTGCAGACATTTTTTTGGTACCCTTCCCCAGATCTGTGCCTCGACACAATCCTGTCCCGGAGCTCTACGGACAATTCCTTCGACCTCATGGCTCGGTTTTTGGATGATCAATGGAAACAGGATGCACCTGAGCTCAATTTATTTAGAGTCTCATAGCAAAGGGTCTGAATTCTTATGTAAATAAGGTATTTCCGTTTATTTATAATTAAGAAATTGGCAAACATTTCTAAAAACCTGTCTGAATACTTTCCGAATGCACTGTATGTGTTCAATATATCCATGGTGAAATAAGATTTTTGTCCTTTTAGAATGTTCAATGGTAGCTGCTCGAGCGACTGTTTGTTTTAAAATCAAGTATCCTCATTGTGTCTGAGACTACACACTTGAGTTGTGTCACATTCATTTGCCAGTGTTCAAGTTTGTAGCGCATTTACAGCCACTGTTACGTAACTAACTATAGTATCCACCAGATGATGTGAGGTAGTATGAAATCACGGCGACCAGTAACCTAAATAGTCTGAAATAGCTTACTCTCCCAGATCAGCAAAATAGATGAAGGAGAAGAGAAAAGAAAGCCATTTTGGACTATTGAAATACAGACCAGGATTTTTGATGAATATTTCAGCTGCACAGTTATGGAAGAATCCACCTTTTATGTTTTGCAACTCGCCAAAAACCCACTGACGATGGATAAAAAGTTCAGTATGACTCTGTCCATATGAGTATTATTTCATTGTTTGTCAGTACGTTCTTTCAGTCTCCAGTTCCAGTACATTGCACACTCTGTTTTAGCATGTATACTGCATGTCAGTATACTCCTGTACAGTGATAGATAGAGGTGTGGCGATGTTTGACCCTGGGTTTAGGGAGTGCACACCTTGGCTGTCCGTGGTCGTGTCCTATAACCACTGGGGTCGATGGTCGGTAAGGACCGTGTACTAAGGGGGCTGTACATAGGACAGGGTTGCGAAGGGGGGTACATGTCATCCTCCCACCTCAGTACCTTACCCCTGGGCCTGGCCCCTATCCGGTTGACAACAGGTGCTTTGCGCAGGGCTTTGGGCACCTTGTAGAGGTACACATCATAGTGGATCAGGGGACTGCAGGGGGGCCTTGGCTTGGCGTTTTTGGGACGGTAGAGCTCCATCTCGATGGTCACCTCGCCCTGTAAGAGCACACGCACAGACACACACACACATACAGTACAGGGTTGGGGAGGAACTGATTATATGTAATCAGTACATGTAATCTCATTAAATAAAAACTGTAACTGTAATCTGTTACGTTACAAGAAATATATTCCACTCAGATTACAGATACTTTTTAAAAACTAGATGATTACTTCTTGGATAGCTTTTAAATTCAGAAAGGATGCAAAACAAATACATTATGACACCTTTCTGTTTACTCAATGACATTCAATTAAGCCTTGAAAAAAGGTGAAAGTTTAAGTTTGTTCCACCTGAACGAGTCTGACCACAAATCAGAGACCACTATGATAACACACTAAAATGTGTTTGATGGATCCTTTTTGTCTCTTCTAATGCCTCTTAAGAGGAAAGTAATCCAAAAGTAACTGAAAGTAATCCGATTTATGTTATTGAGTTTGGGTAATCCAAAAGTTATGTTACTGATTACAATTTTGGACAGGAGGTAACTAGTAACTGTAACGGATTACATTTAGAAAGTAATGTATCCCACCCTACACATACACACACACACACACCAGCTCATAGACACACATCTGTGTGGTTACTTATACCTAAAACGGTTTTCTACAGAATTGAAACTCCAACATAAAGTTTCTTAATAGGGCATTGGGCCACCACGAGCCAGAACAGCTTCAATGCACCTTGGTTTAGATTCCACAAACGTCTGAAACTCTATTAGAAGGATGCGACACCATTCTTCCACAAGAAATTCCATAATTTTGTGTTTTATTGATGGTAGTGGAAAACATTGTCTCAGGCGCCGCTACAGAATCTCCCATATTGGGTTTTATATATAACGCTAAGCATGATTGGATGTGAATTGCTTAATTAACTCAGGAACCATACCTGTGTGGAAGCACCTGCTTTCATTATACTTTGTATCCCTCATTTACTGAAGTGTTTCCTTTATTTTGCCAGTTACCTGTACCGTCCAGCCCTTTCCTTTTACCCCTAACCTCCATTTCAGCCGTACATTGACCTACACAGGATAACCCATCAGAGAAAGGCCAAACTCTGTGGTGTGAATCACTTTATCTTTTTCCCCTCTCTCCTTTCTTCTGGGAAAAGGGGGAGTAGGATTGGCCTCAGCGTGGTAACGTATGGGCACATTTCCATCAGAAAGGCTTCTCTGATCATCGTCTGCATTCCAGACGTCCTCATTAATAAACCAGAGTAATGGCAAAATGGTTCAATCAGACATAACTCACCCACCCACACCCTGCCTTTACGTTTCAACACTGCTTCCCAAGCTGCTCTGTGAGCTTTTCTGCAAGTGTGTGTGCGTGCGTGCGTGAGTGCGTGTGCAGGCGTGCATGCTTGTCTGTGTATATATGTGTTTGCGTTGGCCAATCCTGAGGCTCCCTGTGGAATTCACACACCATCGTTCCACCACATCCTCAGCCAATGACAGTGTGCGGATGAATCCAACATCCCAGCAGGCTTTGGGAGGCAGAGAACAATCTTGACACGCCCTATTTGTGCCCTCTCTTCACCCCCTGCCCCTCTCTCCCTACCTGAAGTGTGCCCTTCCTCTCTCCTCTCCAGATCAATGATTTGGTAAAGGTGAGCAGGAGTGCATTCATTGTCAGAACGTTGTAAAAGCGCTATAAGAACACAAAGTGGTATTTAGGTCAGCTAAAGAGAGAGGGAGTAATGTAAGGGGGTTATGTGGAATCAGAGTGTATTTAACGTCAACATTTCATGTTTTCCTTAGATGACATTAAATCTGCATAATGCATTCTTGATTTTATGTATCTATTATACATCATTTTCTGAGTCTCAGTACAACGCGATACAGTCTGGCTGTTGTAATCGTGTGTGTAAGAAAGAAAGGAATAGAGAGAATGGTGAGGTCATTGAGTTGGTCCTCTCAAGCTTGGACCGTAGCGACATAATTGGTTTCCATGGCAACGGCGCCCCCTCTGTCTGAGGCTGCATTTGTAAAGACCCTCCAGCAACAGGGAGGAGAGGAGCGATGGGAGAGAGATAGAAGAGAGAGAGGACTGGTGGAACGATGTGAGAAAAAAAATCTAGAGAGAGAGTGGTAATAAGCCAGAAAGAGAGGGAGAGAGGTTGATGCCAGAAAGAGATATAGAAAGAACAAAAGGGAGCAAAACGGAAAGAGGGAGGGGTGGGGGGGTGTATGAAAATATATTTAGAGCGGGCGAGCGGGTTTTAGAGGAATAGAGATAGACATCTATCTCAGTGCCCAGCTCTCTCAACCACACCATCACCTCTTGTCCTGTGGTGTGATGGACACGGTCCTCTCTCTTCCCAGAGACAAGCCTGAACACACACTCACACAGAAACACACGCACAGTCCAACCCAGAGTGGCCCCCAGGGAAGGGAGGCTTTCTGGTTGAGTCCTCAAGTGTCAATCCAGTCATTGGTGTTGATTGGAGATAAAGTGGAAAATTAAAGAGATGAGGGTAGAAACATAACAGATTCATTGGAGAGTTCTTGGGTCTGCTAAAATGCCAAAGAACAATCCCTAATGTAACGGACGTCAAGCTGTTACTTAGCAAGTACCACTTTCTCCTGATTGGTCTCACACCAAGGCTCGAACCCAGGCACAATTGAGGAGCAAGTTGTTGAGCTATAGCTCATGCAGGCTGATTGATTTTATATTCTCTGTCCATCCCAAGGACACGCAAATGTTTTAGCTTTACATATTCTTCTGTGTGTGTGTGTGTGTGTGTGCAAAGCCGTTAGCACTCATGGTTCAAAGGAGAAAACCTATGCGTTGTCTTGCATACCGGCAACATAAGAGACTAGAGGAGAGATGGAGAGAAAATGTGTTAATTGCTGTTGTAGCCGCTTGCATGCTGTTCATTCCCATAGCCAAACTTTTGCTCTGTAGTAGTTTGAATATTTCTCTGTCCCTATTGATGGGAAAGGGGTCCTCCATCCCCCATCCACCCAACCAAAGGCCCCACAGCTTAAGAAGGGCCCTACAATAGCAGACTCTGTCCAATCAGTCTAGAACTCTCTCAATGATCACTCCAACAAAGGCATGGCATCGGAGAGGCCTTCTTCGAGACTCATTGAGAATGCAGGCCGGTATGAAAAATGATGTGTGAACGGGGAATGTAACAGAGGGTGGGTGGGTGTGTGTGTGCGCGTGTGTAAGAAAGAGAGTTATGTGTGTGTTTGGCCTTCTGAATAAGGCTCTTTCTGGCATGAGTGGTGAGAGAAGAGTTTTTGTTTTGTGTGTTTCAGCTGCAGTTCTGTGAGAAAGCGAACTACAGGATCCATGCAAGGTGTGTGTGTGTGTGTGTGTGTGTGTGTGTGTGTGACCTAAGGAGCTACCAAGCTGTAATAAGCCATGCAAGAGTTTGAGAGGGAAAGGGACAGTATAGTTCAGGAAAACACAGGGACAAAGGTGTCATGTTAAAAAGGTTTATTTCAACAACTGTTAGATTTTGTTCTCTGTTTTGAAGTCTGTATTCCCAAAAAAGTACAAAATAAAACAAGTACATCAAAGGATTAGAAATCACATCAATGAAAACGAAGACACAATGTGTTGTTTCTTTTATATCAATCCAAGCATTTTTTTCATATATTTATACATACTCACTTAATTAGTCAGACAAACATCGAAACCTCTCAGTAACTTTTATATTTTTTTACAATGTTTAACTTCTTTTTTTAAACTCCATATGATTCTTTTCTTTTTACAAAATACACCAATGCAGGCAGGGGAATTATGAGTGTATATGTGAGTGTGTGTATGTACATATATATGTGTATGTGTGTTTTGGTGTGTGTGTCTGTGTTTTCTGGTGTGTGTATGTGCGTGCGGGCAGGGGGTAAGGGGGAGCAGAGTGACAGCAACGAAGGGGCAGGGCAGCGAGGCAGGGGGGCGTGATTGGGCGTAAGGGGTTGCTATAGGCGTTGGCAGGTCAGGGAGGAGTTTCACCTGGGGTGGTGTTTTTTTATTTTTTTTCAGCGGCATTGCCCGCTTGGTGGCAGTGTTGCCGTGTTGTAGACGGTGGTTGGCTGGTGGTAGCAGTTGTAGGCGTGGTGGCTGAGATAGAGAGCAGGACTGGAGCTCTCATCCCGACCCAGGCTTCTACATCATGTTGTTCTGCAGTGAGTTTACCTCAGAGGAGTTCTCCTCGCCCAGTACCTTGTGGTTCTCGTGTTTGGGGGTCAGGGAGTTGTGGATGTTCAGGGAGTCGTCCTCCTTGGGCACCGGGGCCTTCACGGGGTCCTCCAGCTTGTTCTGGGCATTAGGATCATCCTGCCAGGGACGGACGGACGGACAGATGGACGGAGAAAACACGGTTAGGCCCACCCAGTCAGACCGCCCAAAACGGTTATAAACCAAACCCTCCCTCTAGTCTACCATGTGGTCTTTTGTTGCGTCCTGTTATAGGGATCGTCACAGCATCAGCCAATAGATGGCCTTCAACCTCTGAAAATATCAATTTATAGCCCCTTATAGACAGACCACTGCTATTGCATATTGTCATTCCCCTTAAAGAGATGGGAATATTTGAAATACCCCCCTAACATCTCAAGATATTAGACCCTCTAACTCCACCTCTTACCACCCCTCCATCCCTCTCTTTAATCCCATTTAATATATTATTTGGATATAAATATCCCAAAACCCCATATTATCCTCACACTACCTGACTATCCGTCAATGGAAGAGAGCAGTGAGGAAGCTAACCGTTTAAAAAAAGACCCATTCTACAGTGGCCGCGGCTACCCAATTGTTTCAACATCATGCTTGCTTCGCACATTTGTTTTGGTTGAAGGGACATAGAGGTGATTGGAGAACTGTATGAGCGACCCCCCTCCCACCTTTCATAATCCACCAACAAGCACCCCATCCAGGCCAACCAGGAAGCGCATGCATATCCACATGCAAGAACCCCAGAGAATCCAGAATCCCCCCTCCCACTATCACTCATCCAGCCCTCTTCACCTCGCTACTGTCCCAATTAAAACACAATGAGCCGTGCCGTTATTGGCATTAAACACATTGTCTGTGGAACCACCTTCATACATACCTACAGTACAGCTGGAGCTGGAAAAACAATGCATTAGGAGACAACTCTGTTTCACTTCAATTCATCCTTTTGGCTGCATTTAATTAAGGTCAAGACAAATAATGGATTGGCATTCATTTGAATCTGTTTTTCCCAGCCTGTTATCCTCATTAATATTGCATAGCTTCATCGACCCTGCTGTGTTGAGGTAGAAGTGTCTGTCTGTGCTCAAGCTGACTGACAGACACACGCATGCATACACACATACATACATACAAACACACGCGCATATACACACATGTGCACGCACGCACACACACACACACGCAAGCACACACACAGGCACGCGCACACACCGCAGACCCTGAGGGCTGTGCCATTACGAAACAGAGCTGAATGCTTGTTATTCAATGGCACACAAAAGGGATGGCGAGAGCATTTACCCATTGGCTGATGGCCTAGATAGTAACTTCGGGCAGGACGTGGGGATACGTCACTTCCATGGTTACAGGATAGGGGCCATCTTTCCTTCCGTCAGCGTGAAACTGGAAAATGTGTTGTTTGCTGTTGTTTTTCATTGTATTGGGGAACGAGGGTGAGAGGGACTTTACGGGGACTTTTTGGAACAGAGATATACGAGGTGTTGAGATGAAGATGAAACATGGACAGATCTTTGTATCCTTCCTGCTGTGTGTGTGTGTGTGTGTGTGTGTGTGTGTTCAGAGTTTATGTGAATGTGTCTGGATCTGCATCTTTGTGTGCATGATATAAAACGTGTATCTGTGTATGCGTAGTGGAGGAAGGACACGAAGAGGGTGGGACAGGACTGAGTCAAACGATTTGTTACAGATAGAGAGCCTCAATGCTCTTCACTGGCATGGCACAGTACAGTATGGCTCAGCACAGCAAAGCACAGCCTACAGGGCAGGACTGGACAATAGGGACACTGGTACTGTACATCCTGGCCTTTATTCCACAGCACAGGACTGGCAGTATTATGAAAACATGTCACAATGTATCAGTATAACCCTATCATAATCACTTCATCAATTTCATTTTAATTCAATCAATACAGAGCACGTAAACATATACATGTAGTAATTACTCTAAATATAGACTTTTACTTATCATCATTACAATTTTGTCAATTGACTGAGTTAGAATGGAATTGACACAAGCCATAGTTAAATATATACTGTAAACCAGCATGGTCCATAAAAGGACAGGTATCAATGTTGATAGGAGATTAAGGGTAAACGGGTAAACGGATACAATCCACTGTACTCAGTCCATATAATGCTGAAAATAAAGAAACTATTCTCCCTACAACAATATTTCACTTTCTAGTTGTATTATCTGTGTTTCTGCATATATGATAGTGTTTTTATGCATGTTGGAGTGTGTACAGTTTCTGACCGTGTGTTTATCTGAAGAGGGAGAATCTGTCTAGTGAGATTTCTCGGGTTTCAGTCTACTGCAGCGTTTTCTCTTCTGCTAAGAACTCATGTGGGAAGGGTCGATATCCCCTTTCTGAAGGACACTACAAGGACAAAAGCGTGCTGCTACTGGACTGCTACAACGTTTATCTCTGTGCCATTTAACCTAGATAAAAGTGTACATTTCATATTTTAAATGATGTTTATTTCATAGTTGTTATTTTAAGAGCCCACAATATGTAAAGATATGGATCATGTCTAAAATCAGCATTTACTCGAATCCGGAAATGATCCATTAAGGGGTAATGGCTAACTTAACTTATAAACTGACTTTAGATCAGCACTTAGGAGTAACAGCTCTAGGTTCTGACTAGTCAAGTTTGGGGCTGTGGATTGGTCCGTTGAGTTGAGAGAGGGTGACTGACAGGGTCACAGTACAATGAGAGCCGTTTAAGGGAGGGGGGGCGGGCCATCTGAGGGGGTTTATCTTACCTCACTGTCGGGCTCCTCTTTGGTCTTACACTCCCAGGTGTATCTGCTCATGGTTTTCTGGGGGGGGGGGGGGGGGGGGCAGGAGGAGAGGGTTATACTCCTCAAAGATACATAACATCCTCAAACAGAGAGAGAGAGAGACAGAGTGAGAGAGAGAGAGAGCGAGAGAGAGAAAAACAGAGTTGGATAGAAACCAAGAGAGTTGGCGGTAGAGAGAGAATGAAAAAGCAGAGAGAGAAGACCTACGAAGGGGAACTTCCTAAGGATGATATCTGATATTCCCAGCTCACATTGAGAGGTAGAGACTGTGCCCATATAAGGACACTGAAGGATTTGTCTCAGTAACTATGGTGCTTTGTGGCCTTGACATTACCATAGTAAATGTTGGATGAAATATTTCTGAGGGTACCGTGTTGACATAGAAGCACAAGGGTTTTAGCTCATGAACTAGACGGAGGGATTTGAGGTATTGGTATTATTAGTTTGTGTTTTCTGAGCTTTTTTAGTGAGAAGTATGTTTCTATGGTGTTGGCTGTTCTCTGCAGATGAATCTACATAGTATTTTAAATGGACCTTTTCTCCAGATACTCTACACTGGTGCTCTAAAATAAAATCGACTCGTATGGATAGAGAGATGTACTAACACACTGACTGTAGACCTGTGGATCTAAACGGCGAACCCAGGTTGAGACTCAAAGAGCAGAGCGATCCTGTTTCAGAGATTAGAAGATGTCTGGAAGATGAGGATGTTATATGGTGTTTTATTTGGTTGTGGATGGTATTGGGTTATGGTGACGGTTAGTAGTGTTCTGATAGGTGATTGTGCTAACCGTCTCATGTTATGAACCACTGCGATATGATGCCCCCCAAGTTGTCACTATATTATATTTACAGGAACATTATCGCAATTACCCAGAAGGAAGAATAATGCAAAATCAACTAACTACAAACAAACCAAAAAACGAGCAAAAGAAATCTAAGTGAAGCAATTTGCTTGTGGTTCTACCAAGTATGATGACCAGAACCAGTTGATGAGTTGTTAGAATGTGGTACCACATCTTATGCCGTAGCACTACTTCTACTCATGCTGCTATGACCATGTTAGCGCTATGCTACCCCATGCTTCCGTTAGTTGTGCATCTAGGTCTATACTCTCCCTCGCCACCTACAGGCAGCAGGGGGATGTTGCATCTCAGATGCTTATCCTGACTTAATAGCCCCGCCCACCTTACACACATCTCGCACACCATCCTCTAGCAACCTGATAATATCCCCATAAACAAAATATATTTCATGCCCCCAGATTCCCCGCCCACCCAAAGCCCTATTATCGACCAATCAAGAGACCTTCTTCACTTTTCCAAGCTATCCAGCCCAAGTCAGGATAAACGAGTGCAACGGACGGACAGGAGGCAGAGCGACGGACAGGCTGCTGCAGTGGCTGACATGGCCACCAGGGGGGGCACCATGTGAGCGATAGAGCAGGCATGCAGTGACATACCGATGCACAGGTGATTAAAGGGAGAGCAGATCAGGAATAGATGGGGTGGAGGGGGTTGCAGTGAGGGCTATAGGAGTTCTCTCTTGGTCAAGTCTTAGCCCGGACAGAACTGACCACACCAATGGGTCAGGCAGATGTATAGGTAAGATCAACTTATTTCCTTGCTCCATCTTTCACATTTATAAGCATTTCGCTACACTCACAATAGTATCTGCTAACGGTGTGTATGTGTATGTGACCAATACAATTTGATTTGATCTGCAGTGTGTGTGTGTGTGTGTGTGTGTGTGTGTCACCAAGTACGATCAATAGCTAACAAAAAAACTCAACCAATAACTGACAATGAGGCAATACACAGTAAAGACTTTACAGCCACGGCGTTGCCATGGTAACAGAGTTGCCTCAGTAACCAACCAGGTGCAGTGCTATGCCTGCCTATCTGGTTGTAGACTTGTCCCATAACGAGAGAGAACGCCCCCACTGTAACATCCCGCCTTGTAACCCCAGAGAGGTGACACTCAAGCCCATGCGGAGGAGGGAAGGAAGAAAAGGGTGAGAGAGAGACGAGAACCACGTTACCTGACAGATAATGTTATCATAGTAAGCCAAAGCACGGGCATGAGGGACGTTAGGAGGGGTGTCGCACAGTTTCCTTACATTTGGGTGGGAGCCCTCAGCGATGGTGGACAGGGAGAAATTATCATTGTGCTGCTCCGATGGAGGCCGGTACTTACTGCTGGGAAGAGGAGGAGGACAGGGAGGGGACCAGAGACGAGAGGAAGGGAGGACAGGGAGGGGACCAGAGACGAGAGGAAGGGAGGGGACCAGAGACGAGAGGAAGGGAGGACAGGGAGGGACCCAGAGACGAGAGGAAGGGAGGAGACCAGAGACGAGAGGAAGGGAGGAGACCAGAGACGAGAGGAAGGGAGGAGACCAGAGACGAGAGGAAGGGAGGACAGGGAGGGGACCAGAGACGAGAGGAAGGGAGGACAGGGAGGGGACCAGAGACGAGAGGAAGGGAGGACAGGGAGGGACCCAGAGACGAGAGGAAGGGAGGGGACCAGAGACGAGAGGAAGGGAGGGGACCAGAGACGAGAGGAAGGGAGGGGACCAGAGACGAGAGGAAGGGAGGGGACCAGAGACGAGAGGAAGGGAGGAGACCAGAGACGAGAGGAAGGGAGGGGACCAGAGACGAGAGGAAGGGAGGAGACCAGAGACGAGAGGAAGGGAGGGGACCAGAGACGAGAGGAAGGGAGAACAGGTAAAAGAGGATTAAACGAGGAGGAAAGTAGGAGGGGTCACGATGGGGCGGGGAAATGGAAAAAGAGGGATGCAGCGAGAGGTGGAGAGAAGAGAAAAAGAGCAATGAAGGGAGAATAGGGAGGGCAAAAATCAGGATTCAAGGACGAGGGGAAAGTATGTGAAAACGGGGGGTAAATGAGGTGGAGAGAGGAGGGAGGAGGGAGAAAAAAGCAAGAGAGAGCAGCGTTAGTTACAGTATAGTGCAAGTGTAAGACTTCAGTTTACAGATGATAGACAGACAGATACCCCCTGTAATGCAACAAATCAGCTGTGAATCAAAACTAGACTACAGCTATGGCCACTTTGATACCCAATCCTGGGTTGCATTCAATAGGGTACACTGTATAGCCAAATGTTTTGCAACTGAAAACGAAAATGAAAGTTACTTTCCAAACAGACAACAATGACTCACCATTGACCTTCCATTGAAGCACTGTGATTCACTTTGTGTACCCAATTAAAAACGTGGAGAAACTTGATATCCAAAACAGACTTCCCAAACAGTCATTTGTCATTTTGTGTTATTCCAGAAACCTCTGCTGGCTGGAAAGAATCTGTCCGTTTCTCTGTCTCTTCTTGATCTCCTTCTCTCCCTCTCCTCATCATATCCATAGTTAAACATCCTCTGAACTAGACCCATCAGTACAGCCCCAGCAGTTCCTACTAGTGTCTGATTGAGATGCCGCTCCAACATTTATATTTAATCAGTTCATATGACAGACCAATCAAAGCTCAAGTAATGAGGAGGGAGAGTGTGCTAGAGAGATGGAGTAGAGAAATAAATAAATAAATAAATAGGGAGATAGAAAGAAGTTGACAATATTGATTATAATTATTTTAATTATGTTAGTATTGTAAATCTCCAAAGTAAGCTTTGGCAATATGTACATTGTTACGTCATGCCAATAAAGCAAATTTAATTGAATTGAAAGGAGGATACCGCAGGGCTTGGATACAGATTGTGTGTGTTATTTATGTCCATAATTGAGAGAGAGAGTAAAGTGTGTGTGGTATGAGAAGTGTGGTTTCTAAGCCGTGGTTCAGGGGGAAACGGACTAAAGTCAGGATGTGTCAGTTTTAATCTGCCACTTCAGGAAGAACACACACTCTCCTCTCTGCAAAGATAGAGAGAGAGAGAGATGCAGGTAACTATCCTCTGCCATTCACTTACTGCCACTCTTGTCACACCTCTCGCTTACTCACTCTTTCCCTCCCTCAATCCCTACTATTTTTCCTTCCCCTTTCTCCCCCTTCCTCCCATTCATGACCTCTCTTTCTCCCCCTTCCCCCAGCACCTCCCTCCCTCCATCTCTCTCTCTCGCTCCATCTTTCTCTCTGCCTCTCTGACAGGGAAGCAGACCCCATCTTGACTGCGGCACATACACTGTGCAGCCCACTGCAATTATCTGCAGCAGATGGAGGGAGAGAGCGGTGGGCGTCTCATGTATACATGAGCCTCATCAGCAGTGCCCTATACACGCGCGCACATGCACACACTCGTTCTCCTTCCAACAACTGAGTTTTTCCTCTGGCTAAAAGCTCTTTCCTATTCCTGCCCTCCCTCCGCTCACCATCCTCTACACATTTCCACTCTCTCCCCTTCACTCCTCCGCCCCTCCATTTCATTCTGCTCTCTTCTACTCCACTTCTGTTTCTCCTTCCTCCTCTCTGATTTGTGGCTAACCACTTGATGAGGCTGTGGTGTCTCTCCCATACTGCATGCTGTCCATGCCCACCCCCCTTCCTCACACACACACACCCCCCCTCAGGTCGCACAGCTGTATGTAGGTCAACTTCGCCTCCCCTGCCTTGTCTCCCCCTCCCCTCCCCTCTCATACGCTCCTGATCAGACTGCCCTACTTTCAGCTGGAGCAAGAGCAGCAATGACATCACTATTTTCAGCTAGCACCGCGCGCTAGCCATCAGCACGCTATCCCCCACACTGACTGCTCCACTTTTCTTCTTCATCATCATCATAATGCTAACATCATCATCCTCCGCTAAGAAATGTGCATTGCTGATGGAAGCATCCACACTCATCCACCCTCCTACATGACTTCACTGTTGCTAGGCAAAACGACAGGCGAAGGCACAGCCGCATCTCATACCGCACTCGTTCTAGCTATCCTCATCCCATTCTCTTTCAATGCAAACTCAATCCCTCCCTTTTCTCTCTCTCTCTGCTTTATCTCTTCTCTCTTTCTGCGTTTCCTCTCTCATCTATCTTGTCATCGTGTTTTACGCCCCCTCCTCCTCCTCCG